>NC_056741.1:876697065-876724565 GCF_019279795.1 Protopterus annectens
ATATATATATATATATATATATATATATATATATATATATATATATATATATAGGTATATATAGACATATATATAGATAGACAGATACAGATAGAGATAGAGAGAGGGATATATATATATATATATATATATATATATATATATATATATATATATATATATATATATATATATATATATATATATATATATATATATACACACATACATACATACATATGTGGATATGTAAGTCAGAATACCCAAAGGCAGGAAAAAAAAGCATTGCTTAGGACATGCATGAAATGACTGAAGAAGTACAGAAAGGTATCATAGATCAAATGTTAAAAAAAATAATAGTCAAGTCATAGGGTATTACCAACATTACAATGTAATAATCTTAAGAACCCAACAGGCTTTCGAGAGATATTAATGATGTGTTAAAGAAATGTAAACATCATAATGTAAATCCCTGCTCAAGAAAAACAGAAGAAATACCTTTAGAAAGCATTGCTCCTGTCACTAAAAACTATTACGCAAGTACCTCAACACACAATTCATCTACACCAGTCTTTACCTTAAACTTCATTACAGATTCATTACAGTTTATATGATAGAGTGTTTTCCCAAAAGAGTATTACAATAAGGGCCCTGCATTTTAGCTGCCTTTAGCCTATCTGATTTCACACAAAACAGCACGGCTATAAGACACGGACATCAAAGAAGGCAAAGTTCCCTTGCAAAGGTACCATTTAGCACATATTGCGGAGGATTAAGGCTAAGAGCTTGTAATGAGCTGCTTCCTGTAGTCCAGGGTTTGACTCCCTCAGCTTCCATTTGTCTATCATGTGACTCTGAGTAAGACACTTATCCAGAGAACTGAATATTTGGCTCGCTTCCTCTGTGATCTCTGAACTGCATGCTTATAAACTATCTATGGCATAAACTGTGACAAATGTTTGCAGTAATCAAAGACAATTAAGACTGTGAGCTGTATATAAGCTGCTTCCTGTAATTCAGAGATGCCTTCAGCCTCCACCTGTGTAATGTGTGATTGAGCAAGTAATTTAACCAGACAATGTTTTGCAGAAACTGGGAAATTATGCTAGGTTTCTCAACTGTCTCCTGGACCACATGCCTAATAACTACATATGAACCTGTGAAATCATGCCACTGCCAAATGGCACAGTATAGTTTAAGGCTGGTAGCTGCAAACCTATTAGTATCCTTAATCTGGTCACTGAAGTATCAGAATAGAAGCCATATTAATAGATAAAGAACATAAATGAACATGGTCTCTTCTCCAAAACCTAACATACCTTTATATCAAGTTATGATGATACAGCTACACTAGCAGATCGAATGGCTAGGTGGTATATTTCCTGAGCAGGACCTCTGCTTTGCAGTCATGCACTTGAACTAGCCCAGCATTTAATACAATATCACATCCAATTCTCCAACAACAACAGCAAGAACTTGTATTTGATAAACATGCAATTTAGTGGATTCAAAGTTACCTGGAAAGTGCACTGAGTCCATATCAGTATCCCATCAGCAAACTTGTTCATTACTGCATGCAAAAAACATGGATCTATGAATGTACTTCAAAGAGCTGCATTACAGGCACTAATTTGTTCTAGCTTCAAAAATATCTTGGGTAGTTAACTTTACTTATTTATTTTACTCACTTCTGTTGTACTGATTAGTCCAAACTATCTAGCTATTCTATCTATCTAACTAGCTGTTGTCAAAAGTCCGAGAGAGATACTTTCAAGAACGACTTGCAAAATGTATTTATTTATTTATTTTACAATTGTTGACCGGGATAGTCCATCTGGGTGTGAGCCCATTTTCAGTACAGGCCCGGGGAGAAAAGCTCCAATAAAACAAGAACACCTTTGACAGGTACAGTGTCGGTTTTACATAGAATTTAACAAAAATATCTAGAGACAATAAAGAAAATACAATATACAACAGGAACTTTAGTGAAAAGAAGAAAGTTATTACAATATAGTAAAGTCATATATAATATATATTTTTCTTCTTTTTCTGGCTTTTCCCGGTTAGGGGTCGCCACAGCGGATCACCTGTCCGCTCATGATTGGCAGTGGAGTTTTATGGTGTTGAGTTGCCAGCCCAGCGCCCAACCTTCCACAGAAGGCACACACACATGCACTCATGCCTAAGGCCAATTTAGAGTGTCCAATCTACATACAGCATGTCTTTGTGATTTGGGAGGAAACCGGAGCACCCGGAGGAAACCCACATGACCACAGGGCAGACATGCAAACTCCGTGCAGAAGGCACCCCAGCCAAGGATCGAACCAGTGAACCTCTTGCTGTGAGGCAGCAATGCTAACTGCTGCACCTCACCGGTGCTTTTCACCGAAGGCTTAATGGCCGGACATACTTACGTGAAAGTGCTTTTAACAGAAAAAGCACTTTCGCGTATGTATGCCTGCAGCCAGAGGGAGTTGTGGGGGAATGACTGTTGTGGAGATCATACTACAGTGCGGGTAAGGGAATTTTTTCCTTTCCCCCACTGTAGTGCGATCTTGGAATGAGAACATTAAAGTAGGGGGGTGTGGGGGGGCACAGCCCCCCTGCATAAACATCTTTTTGTTGTTTTTTTCTATTTTTTTTTTGACACACTTTAACAAAAGTGCTTTTTCAGTGAAAGCACTTTCGTTAAAGCATGTTCGGTGATGTTGGATTCAGACTGTTGAACTTTCATTCAACAGTCCTAGATCCATATATATATATATATATATATATATATATATATATATATATATATATATATATATATATATATATATATATATATATATATATTTTTTTTTTTTTTGAGGTCAGGAGTCCATCTTTAGTTGATCATTTGAGTATACTTTAATACGTGTACATATGTATACCCTTACAAAAGAAAAGAAATTATCAAATTATACTCTTATTGTAGGTAGCTGATATGTGGTGTTAACAAGTGGGAGTGGGGTATACATGTTGACTAAAAAACTTAGGGGATGAAATTTGATGTTGGCTTATGTGGTATTAGCCTGGCTTGGTGCAGGAGCAGAGCCAGTTGTTAGTGAGGTGGTCTTTGAGCAGAGTTTTTAATTGGTGTAGGTTGGTAGCATTTAGAATGTGTTGAGGGATTGAGTTCCAAAATTTAGAAATGTGGTGGGAGTAGAGGGCATCCCCGGCTTTGTTGTTGCTTTTGGATACTTGGAGGAGCGTTTTGTGTGAGGATCGGAGTTGCCAAGTGTTGGTAGATGGTTGGAGTAATTGTTGTAGGGCTGGGGTTCAGTTTGGCTGGTATATTAGTTGGTAAGTAAAGACAAGTTGTGTATAGGTTAGTTGTTGTGGGAATTCTAGCCAATTTATTTGTTGTAGGGCAGAGCAGTGGTGGGACCTATATGGGGAGCTAGTGGTGAACTTGGCTATTTTATTGTAGGCTGATTCAAGTTTGTTAAGGTCAGTTTTGTTAAGGTTTGTAAAGATGGGACAAACATAGAGAACAGTGGATAAGAGATGAGTCCTAGCAATGCTTAGTCTAGAATGACTAGTTAGGAAAGGATTAATTCGGTAAAGACAGCCTAGTTTGATGTGTGTTTTTTTAATGATTTGAGAGAGGTGTAGGTCAAATTTTAATTTGCTATCAATTGTGACACCTAGTAATTTGGTAAGTGAGCTGGTGTTTATGATTGTGTTGCTGGAGGAGTGGATTTGAAAAGTGGCTGAGGGATTGGGTGTTTTGGTGGCCAGAAAAAGCATGAGTTTGGTCTTGTTTGGGTTCAGTATGAGGTTAGTGTTACTTAGCTGTGATTCTACTTCTAGGCAGGATTGCTGTGTTATAGCCTGTAGTTGTGTTAGAGAGAGGGTGGAGCATATTACGGTAGAGCCATCTGTATATTGGATGACAGTGGCGAGAGATGTGGATTTATGGAATTTATTTGTGAACATGGTAAAAAGTAGGGGGCCTAATATGGAGCCTTGTGGAACTCCTATGTTAACAGGGAGCAAAGATGATAGCTTCTCTTGCCATCTAATAGCCTGCTGGCATTTGGTTAGATAGCTGTGGAACCAAGCTAGGGAAGAATGACTGAGATGTATTGTGGCCAGTTCTGACAGCAGTTTTTGGTGTGAAACTGTGTCAAATGCCTTTGAGAGATCTAGAAAGATGGAAGAGACATATTTATTCTGATTTCTGTGTTCATTTATTGTGCTAGTAAAACTGAGGAGGGCGGTTGTGGTGCTGTGGTGGGGGGCGAAAACCATGTTGTGTGTTTGATAGGATGTTACTGGAGAGACGGTAGTGTAGAAGCTGGGAGTGAATACATTTTTCTAGTATTTTGGAGAGAGTGAAAGAATGGCAATGGGCCTGTAATTAGCAAGCTCGGTAGAGTTGCCACCTTTATGCAGTGGGGTGATTTATTTATTTATTTATTTTAACATTTGTTGACCGGGAATGTCCGACTAGGTTCCACAGATCCTGTTTTCAGCGGAGGCCTGGGGAGAAATGCTCCAGAAGCATGTCTTTAGAATGTGGGAGGAAACCGGAGTGTCCGGAGGAAACCCACGCAAACGCAGGGAGAACATGCAAACTCCACACAGAAGGCACCCCAGCCGAGAATCGAACCAGGGAACCTCTTGCTGTGAGGCAACAGCATTAACCGCTGCACCACTGCGCCGTGAGGTGATATAGGAGACTTTCCAGATTAGTGGGACATAGTTCTCAGAGATAGAGCAGTTGATGAGGATAGAAATGGGGTAGGCTACGACTTTGGAGGCAGCTTTGAGGAATTCTGATGTGAGGTTGTCAGCAGCTAGCCTGGTGGGCTTGAGCTTACTGAGTAGTTTTTTTATGGTATGGGTTGGGATGGGGTTAAAGGAGAAGGAGTTTACACCCTCATTGTTGGCTACAGGGATTGTAGTAGTGATGTTTTGGTCATAGTCAATAAGTGAGTGAACTGTGTTTATGAAAAAGGAATTGAATTGTGTTGCAATGTTATCATTTGATGGGGTGTGGTAGGATTGGGAGTGGACGTATTACCAGGTTGCAGGAGTTTGTTTATAGTGGCCCAGAATTTTTGGGGGTTGTTTTTGTTTCTTTGCTGCAGTGATGTAGTAGGCTTTTTTTGTCAGCTTTTATCTGGGATTTGGCTTCTTCCCAATTTGTTTTAAAAGTAGAAGGTTGTCATTGCTTTTGTTAGTTAGCCAGTGTTCCCATGCCTTGTCCCTTTCTTTTAGTAGGCCTTTGGTGTTGTTTCTAAACCAGGGTGTATGGTGATGTTTCATTCTAGCTATTCTGCAGGGTGCCAGGCTGTTTAGGATGTTGAGGAAGGTGGTGTCAAAGTGTTGAACAGTGGTAGTGTTTTGAGGGGGGGGACCAGTTAATTTGTTGGAAGAGGGAGTTGAAAATGTGGGTATTACATTTTTTCTTGTTACGGATTAGCCTATAGACTACTTGTCTAAGTGGACTAAGATTGTTTCTGATTAGGTATGTGGGTAGGTGGTCACTTATGGTACTGGGGAGGCATCCTGCTAGCCGGGGTGTGTTATTTGTATTTGTGAGAGTTCAGTCCAGGATGGATTGTCTGTTGGAGGTTTTGTCTATTCTTGTGGAGTTTTGTATGAGCTGGGAGAAACTATATAGGTTTATGAAATTGGATGGATTATTGGAATTATAGGTGGACCAGTCAGTGTTGAGGTCACCCATAATTATGTTTTTTTGGTGGAAGGTTTTGGATAGCCATTGAAGTATTTCTTCAGCTGTGCTACTGTTATCTCCTTGAGGGATATAGATAGCCACTATGATTAGTGTTTTGTTCTTGTTGATATTCAGTTTGGTGATAAGTAATTCTGCATTGTTAGATGTAGGAAGTGAGGTGTTGATAACTTCTAGGGCTTGATTTTGTTTAAACATTATTGCTACACCTCCTTCACATTTATTTTGATGATCGAGTCTATATATGTTGAACCCTGGGGAAAGTATTTAATTGTTTTTGACATGTTTCTTAAGCCACATTTCAGTCAAAATGGTTGTGTCAGGGGAATGTAAGTCAATTAGTGCATGGAGGTCATGGATTTTGTTTAGCATACTTCTTAAATTTATATTAAGGAACAGCAGAGAGTATTGTTTGGGGTGAAGGGATATGGTGGAGTTGATTGAGGTGTAAGTTGTAGTTTGTTTATTGGTAGTCTTGGGGCCAGGGTTGGGGTAGATGTCACCACTGAGTTTTAGTTTTGATAATATATGAAATAAAGTTGTTATAAGTTTGCTTAGTTGTTTGTGGTTTCTAAATAGTGGTTCATTTTTGTGTCTGGGTTGATGGTATTTAAGTGGGAGGTAGTCTATTTCTGTGTTGTTGTAGAGGTTGGGTGAAATTTGGGAGTTGTAGTGGTGGGTTATGGGCAGTGGAGAGTTGCTGATGGAGTTGGTGGGGTGGTCATAGTAGATGGGGGTGTAGAAGTTAGTTAAATGATAAAGAAGGGCTAGTGTGAATAGGTTGGCTGTGTGGAGAGATAAGGTAGTAAATAGTGTTTGTTTTAGTGGATGTAATTATATGTGTTTTAGTAAATGTAACATTGTGTGCTTTATTAGTGTGTTGAGATTGTTAGAGTGGGACTAACAGCATGTGGTTAGAATGTGTTGTGAGATGTTGGAGGGTGAGGTGATAGTTGTGAGTTATTGGGTATATGGTAGAGCAAGGATTAAATTAGATAGGAGGGTGACTATGTGGGAGGTCATAGCAGCTGAATGTGTAGGTGGATATGTGTTGTATTGTAATGGTGGAGGAGGGGGGTATAGTGGAGACTGGCCTGTTTTGATTACAGGGTATGACAACTGTTAGATGTGTATGAAACAAGAGGGTTGTTTGCATTGATAGCATCAATGTATTGATAGCATTTTGTAATGGTAAAAAGGGTAGGGATTGGTAAAAGGTTAATATACTTATGCTAATGGATAGGTGTTGATTAGAATTAGTGTGGAAATGTGGGCTACTTTATAATTCAAAATTGTACAGATGATGATTGGTAGACACGTGTGAGTGGGAGTGGTTAGGTTTAGATAAATTTGAGTGATTTAGGGGTGAAAGGGAATGGGGCAGGATAGGGGAGCGGAGTGAAGCCTGAGTGTAGCAAGGGCAGAACAGAGCAGGCAGAGCTAATTTCTATAACTGGACAGCAAGGAACAGTCACTTAGACTACCAGGTACTGTGAAAAGTATCCATGCAGCTGACAATTTTGTAGACTAGGAATTCTTAGAAAAATAGAAACCTTATGCCAGGAGTGATTATGGAGTGGGAGAAATATGGACAAGTGTATTGGGAAGAAGAAGACTGAGTACAACAATGATTCCAAACTAGAAAGTATTAGGTTTAAAGAGATCTCTGGTGGGGTTGGGAGATACCAGTAGTGTGCACTCCCTGAATACATTCTAAAGAAATTTACAATCATAGAAAGGTTAAATCATTAACATACACTGTAATGTTCCTGTACTTTAAGTAAACCGACCACAGACATTTGCAGATGCAGCTTGCTGGTAGAGAACTGCTATAGGGATGGTAGAGAGCTGCTATAGGGATGACTCACAGTGTTTGTGTTAGCTGTCAACTGTAAATGGAAATAAAAAAGAAGAAGATTAGGAAAAGCTGATAAGGGGAGTGCTAGAGGAGGTAGGACTGTATTTATAATTGGTGTAATATAAGAAAGGAGTGGAAGGAAATGGGTAAAACAGCCTAATAACACTACAGTTACCGAGTTAAATTAAAAACTCTATGCAGTAATTTGACACAAAAATATGTTCAAACAAATACAACAAGCATCTAGGCATACCTATAGTGCTCAATCAAGATTAATGTACAATATCCAGCTTGGCCTGGGTGAAATCATCACTGTAACATATGACAGTATTACCTACAACAGAATATATAGTACAAGGCATTACTACACTATAGCAGCTGAATGTCTGCAAACTATAAGGAATTACATTATATCCCAATTTAAGCATATAGTGAGCAGTTAAATTAGTTCGCTGTTAGTTGGGAATACAGCTGATAAAGCACAGTATCTTCCTTTAAAACAGTGATAATTACACAATAGTTTCAATACTATGAGCTAAATGGTCAATAAAGTCAAAATAAAAACAAACAAAAAAGACTAATAAACCATCTTAAAACAGTAATGCATAAGCAGAGTTCAGTTTGATACCAAGATCAGGTGTTGAGCATAACCTTTTAAATATATACACTTGTAAATGGTGGCATATCTTACTGCTTATAACAAATAATTAGCAGATATTCTGAGAATCCTTGGATTTCTACAGAGAAAAAAACAATACATTTAACAGAACTTACATGGAGGTCACATTACTGGAAGATGCCAAAACAGCAGACAGAACAGGCTAGAATACTTTAAAATGGCGCCATTCTGAGTGACATGTATTTGAAATGCTCTGCTAGCTTGTAATTGGAGTTTCTGCAGGAGGGGCGGGGTAATATTCACCAAAAGGGTGAGAGAGCATGACAGATACACTGCTACTGGATTCAGTAATTGAAAACAATGGTTAAAAATAAGCACATTTCTTTGATCTTCACTAAACAATAAACGAGCAATGCCACTACGAATACACCTCAAATGTTAAGAGGTGTTTTAAGAACAAATGAGGAAGTCCCACACTAGAAATACCTTGGCCTGATTACTGATCAAATATTTCAAGTGCACATACACAATGACAAAACTGGTGTTGACATGCTGCCCATTTGGAACATACATCAATGCCAAGCTAGAAATGACATACAAAAGGACAAAATTATTTTTCCATTCATTATCCTGCAGCACACACAGCAAATAGTTGTATGAATGTGTTTAATAAACTCGTGTATCACAGGCTATTTACATTTAAATGTATACATAATAACAACTGTCCTGATCTTCGTTATCTCCTTACTTCGTATCAATCAACTAAACAATTAAGATCTTCTGCACACTGTGTTGCATTTACCCAGGACAGGTTCAGTGACAGGAAGGGTCTCCGTCATCACATGCCAGTACCATGCACTCAAGTATCAGCTAAACAGAAACAGGCTGGCAATCTCTCTTTTTTCAGGAAATAAATTCACCAATACTGTTAGAATAGGAATCTGTTACCAGTGTGGTATCCCATAAGCAATTAGCTTGCTTCATACAAAATGTCATTTCTACTTCCAAATAAAGTTAAGAAAAAGTCTCTTTCTCTCTCTCTCTGTCTGTATCCAGTAACATTAATCTTGTGTAGGACAAATTCTTGATTATGTCAGATTTTACTTCTTTCTTTGTGCTGCCCTTAAAATCAAGTTAAAATAATCATATCCTCTAATGAATCAGTGAAAATAGTTTTATTGTTGATTGCAAAAAAGTTTCTACCGTTGATGAGACAGGTACTTGTGTATACTGATACAACAGAAAAACATTTATGTGAACGATTATCCCAATGTCTAGTCACTTGTATGTTCTATTAATATAAAAGAACCTAACATTTTTTAAATAAACCACCAGATAAACATGACATCCTGAGACATGGTACACATAGTGTACGGCTAGTGTACAGAGGTAGGCTTGGAAATCTGCATATGACAATGAGTGTCTTTTTAGCTTCAGCAGATGAGTACACTATCACTCACCAAAGGCTGAATCTCATGAGTATGATACCAACCTTTGCCGAATTCTACTTTAATTCAATATACCTATGACTCCACAGTTATATGCACAGCTCAATATCCAAGCAAGCTTCAAGATGCTACTCAGGAACTACTGCATAAGACTAGCAAATACCTAAGTCTGAGCCACACCTAATATTAAGTCCTAAAATGTCCAACCTCATCCTGTTTACACCAACAACATTCCAATATCTTTTCTGCTATAAACAAACAAACAAACAAAAAAAAACTAAACAAGTACCACAAACCAGACTATTTGGCATTATTTTCAACTAGCACTGAAAGTGTGACCAGACTTTGATAATGCAGGATCTAAAACTCATAGAACTATGAATGTAATATAGGGTCAAACCATTCCTAATAGACTATTCACAACAGCCAGCAGCCAAAGCACCTCTTTGTCCAACATTTCTCTATGCTTCATCCATACTGACATATCTTCAAAAAACACATCTCTACACTCTGGAGCAAATATGAAATGAAGTGGCCAAATTCACAGCAGATGTTCCCAATAGTAGCCATCATTGACTTTCAATAACCAAACCAGACTGTCTTGACCTGCATAATAATCTACTTTTCAAACAACTAAAAATTATTCACAACATAATTCACAAACTTAATAAATATCCAGCATTAAAAGGAATTGTTCAAAACAATATTCTATACAGGCTTCATTGATCACCTCCAAAACACCTCCTTCCAGTTTATAAATCTTACAACTGAGCAGGGGTCTCATTATACTCAGAATTCCTAGCTAAACCATGGCACATCATTCCCAATGAAATCAGGGCTGAAAACAATACAGACACATTCATGCAACTTCCAAACACTACCAACTCAACAGCAATGCCTTGCATCAAACCTTAAAATTCCCAATCTTAAACATTAAAACTCCTACCCCCCCTACCACAGCCTCTTGTGAACTTTCCAGACACATCCTAATTATATTTTCTTTTCCATTTAAACAATACTTACATCAAAAACTCCTAGCCCATTTACTTACTACTAATATCAACAATATATAACCGTCTGAGCCCTATTTTCATGATTTCAATGGAACTTGTTTCCCTTTTTCCTGATATTAACATCTCTTCTATAAACACTCTAATTAATATTACAGTTTGAGTTCCATAATTGTTTGTATGCTACTGTTCAACACAAAATATTTTTATGATTGTACTGTATTATTCACTGTATGAACTTGTACTACAATTCTATATATGTTTGTGTGTTCTGGTTTGTAACTTCTGGACCCTCTCTCTGTGTGATATTGCTGAAAAGGGGCCTGTTTATTTTCTCAATCCCAGTCAACAAAGGAAACAAAAAAGTAAATAAATAAAACCACGATAGTATGTCATTAGAATTTAACATAATAAGCAAAATAAAATAAACACCATCATCACCAATAATTCAAGTATGCAGATGGCTAAAGTATCTGGGGCTCAAAGTAAATCTTCGAAAGTCATGCTCTCTGGCACATATAGAAGACTTGGCAACATCAGGGATAACGTGCGTGGTGAAGGCCCAAAAGGAGGCAGATGTGGAAGTTGTAAAAGTCTATAAGTGCCTATCAGTGCTGATAGATCCTGCCTTTAATTTCTCCCAGTACATACACAGAATAGTAAATAAACATACACATTTTACAGCCTTTTACCCAGGCGGACAGGAAAACTACTAACCAAAGGGGTCATTACTCTCACCTTGAAATATGCAGTAGCAATCATTTTAGCTAAATTTGCCAAACAGTTAAACAGGCTTGTAGACAGATGAAAATGGATGCATTCAGATAAGTGCACTACTGTGTTATCTTAATAGAGGCTAGCTAGTTCCCAATAAATCTTAAAACCAAGCTATGGATCTGCACTCTAATCTACAGACAGATTAACATCATACAAAGCTAGCCCATACAAAGACTACTTAAAGAGAAACATTTCCAAGAATGTTCAGATCTAGTCCATCTGCAATGAATAATCAATGTATCCCTCAGTACTCTGCTGTGTTCTTCCAAAGCACTTTCAAAACAGGGACCCTTTATGGAGATTTCTCCCAAAAGATGTAAAATTAATACTAGCATGCTTCAAGAAAGAGATGACAAAGATAGCTGCAGTCAAGGCTAGTGCCTAGGTGGTGTTACATAAAGTGGTTACCTCAAAGTAAGTACGGAAATCATCTAATCCTGATCATCTAGAGTCATGACAGAGTCATGTTGGTGTCTATTATCTCATTTGTCTATAAATGGTATTACAGAGCATAATGTGTCCATCGAATGAAGAGGACCCTAATGCCCTTTTGATTGTAGTCAAAATGAAATGAGCAAGTGATGCCGTGCAGTTCATAGGGTTACATATCACACCCCGGACTCAACAGTATCAGCCAGAAGATCAGGTTGATTATCCTGCAAACATTGCTTATCTGAGCATTATATAGCTAATGCAGAAGCAGTATTATATGAAACGTTGCTCTAGGTGGGCAGCGTACGCTCCATTGTCTTGCAAGGTCACTGTAAGACTATAGAAACATGTAGTAGTAGCAGTTTTATCCAGCTGCATATTTTTCATTGTGAACCCAGTATCAAATGTCTCACATCATGAGTGTAGTGAAGTAGCAATGCAGGACCCAGACAAAGGAAAACACCCCCTCCATGACAGCAAACAAATGTCAAGGGAACACAAGAAGTAGCTGGAAAATGTACAATAAACATGCATTCAATCCTATGGGAATGTCATGCAACAGATGATACTAAGCAACCAGCTACATTACTGCTAAATGGAAACACAGGCATACCTAAGCCACTACTGTGGCTGTCTGGAGTACAATGACAGGCTGATGTACAATGTGCTCTTTAGTGCCCATGCCACAGTCTACAGGTAAAAATAACTGAATTTACAAATTGGCTTGTTAACTGGTGTCATTATAGGGGGGCCTAGTATGTTTTAACATGGGAGGCAATAGTAGACATACCAGCCTGCTTCACCAGGGATGATCTGTACCTCTTCCCAGTCAATACCTTAAGATGGCACAATTCAATGCTAAGAGGCTATACAGAATAATATCAGAACTTGAGATGTTCTTACCTCTTGAACACGTACATATATGAGTAGCCATGCCCTTGAACAAGTACATATATAAGTAGCCATGGAAACATGGTTTCTGCATACTGATAGCGCTGTATCAGTACCTGAGCTGAGAATCATATAATTCACTCAGACCTTCACAGAACTAAAGGGCTTACCTGTATCCACCCATAATCTTATTATCTTCATAATGACATCAACCTAGAATTCCTGGAAATTCTGATAACAGAAAGCGAGCTAACAATGACATTATTGCTAATTACAGGTCTCCATCAGCCACCCCTGCAAACCATAATGTATGTTTAAATTACTTTAAGTTTATACCAATTAAACCCAACAAAATAGTTGAGGAAACTTTAATTACCCCTCCAAATGGCAAACCTATACAACCTACAATACATACAACAGCAATTCTTAAACGTTGTTAACATAAATTCCCTGTACCAAACAGTCATCTGCCAAATTAAAGGTGCAAATCTTCTTGACTTCTTCCTCACAATAACTGCCTCAGCCTGCACCCTACAATATGTTGCTACCTCATTGAACAAGTCCAACCAGCAGGCTGTTACCATCTCCCTTAGAACTAGTTCTACCACACATGGAACATGCTCTGTGTCCAGAAACTACTCCACAATAAACATTTTATGGTTTACTGACAATATGGAAACATTAAAAAGTGCTTCCACCCATAGGAGCCAACAATAGTGACCATTATGCAGATGAAGTAGGCATATATAACACTGAACTTTATTCACATTTAAACTGCCATATTGAGATATTTTTCCATATCCCTCATAAATATAGTAGAAAACTCAAGAATAGCAGCATGGCTGAATTCTTACATAAACAAATGTTATAGTAAGAATAGAGCTACTTATCATATACAGTATAGCCCCTTCCTCCCATCATACTCAAAAACTAAAATTGGTCGGCAAAGATCTCAAGTACACCATAAGAAAATGTATGACAAACTATAACCTGAAACTTGCCACATCTTCCAAGGATAATCATGTCTTTTTCAAATATATCAGAAAACTAAGACGTAAGGTAATACATGGACTGCGATGAGCTTCTATCTAATGGTATCACATATTCAGATGTAGAGGTGATCACCAATGATACAGCAGACAAATTCAAATCATATTTTACCCCATCTGCACACCCAATCATTTGCCCTCTTGATCCTTGAACTACCATTCCCCTATAATCAGTTTAGACAGACTCCTGTCAGAAGCAGCTAAAACCAAAAACAACAGCTATATGGACCCTGATAATATGGGTTCCTATTTCCTGACTGAATGTTTAGGTTAGCGAATACCTAAACATCAATCTGGTAAGAGTGAAAGCAAAAAACTGCAAACGGCCGATTTAACGCAGGGAAAGAATTCCCTTGGCTGTTATGCAGATTTTGCCCATTTCCCCACTGTAGAGCAATCTCAGAGTTGGTATATTTAGTTGGGGGTTGTAGGGGACACAGCCCTCCACATGGGGGGCTGTGGGGGAAGAAGCCCCCCACTTCATTTTGATTTAAATATTTTTTTTTGTGGCCGAGAGGATTCATTCCCTGCATTAAATCAGCCGTTCACTGTTTTAATTTTTCAATATTACCAGATCGACATTTAGGTATTCGCTAACCTAAATGTTTGATTGGGTAATATAGACATGATAATATAACTGTCTATCCCCTTGTCAGTGCAAAACATAGCTTTGCTCAACTCCTTCTGAACATATTCAATCTTATTTTCTCCACTGGCTACATACCAAATGTCTGGAGAACTGCTATAGTGGTGCCACTGTACAAGGGTGGCCCTACTAGTGACCCTGGGAGGTATACACTCATCAGTCTTTCATTATAATTTATAAAGTCATGAAACATTATAATTAAACTTATAAATAGTGGCATAGATGACCTGCAAACCCTTGACTCTAATCAATTTGTTTTCATGAAGGGCATATCCTATCAATTCAATTCAAATGATTTGCTTGAAAGAGTTACTGAAGCCATGGACAGGAGGCCACTCTGTCCACACTACCAGTCTTGAGCTATTAAAAGCTTTCAGTGCATTTCCCACATTGGTATTATTGACAAACTCTTTACCTAAACATTAAGCCCTATATCATCCACTAGATATTCAATATGAAAAAGCTTTCAGTACATTTCCCACATTGGTCTTATTGGCAAACCCTTTACCTAAACATTAAGCCCTATATCATCCACTAGATATTCAACTCTCTCACTAACAAAATGCATGATGAGAGGACAGGTGTTAACTCTTCCCCACAATGAAACATCATTAGTGGTCTCCCATATGACTATGTCCTGGGCCACCTCCTACTTGGAATCTGTTTGACTAATGTGAAGTTGATGCCAATGGCAATGGCTAATAATGTCTGCTGCTGACTACAAACTGGGTGCCATTATTAACTGCTGCTCACACTCAGATCCTCCAAGACAGGCTTGACTTTATCATTATTTAGGGTGCCAACCATGGGCTCAAGCCCAGTACCAAAATATGCATCATAGTTTTATTTTTCAAACAAAACTATTTTCCAAATATGTATCACATGAATGTCATCTGCCTTAAAATAGGATCACAGAAACTTTGAAAAACCCACACAGCCATTAAGCATCTAGGCACATTTATTAATAACAAGTTACCTTGTGACCTGATCATAGTTAGAAAATCACTCTACATCATTCAGCTAATTTCTAAAGAAATATCCCCTAGATCCAATAAAATTGTAATTGTCCTCTATTATTCCCTTATTAGCCTCATCAGAAAATATAATACTTCCTTAAGCATTTAGCTCTCTAAACACGTATCCCAACTCCAAAGACCCTGATGAGTCTTCACTAAAAAAAAAAAAAAAATACATATATATATATATATATATATATATATATATATATATATATATATATATATATCACATGACTAAACTCTTTAAGCTAGTAAGATAGACTAAAAACCCTTTTGCTTTACTTCCATCACTTACTGGCTTCTACATGATGACCTTTGGTTAGTTTTCTGAATTATGAAAGACCTCACCTCTTTCACCTTCAGAAGGCCAGTAATACTATCCAAACATCTCAGTCTTCATTATAACATAAACAAGATCTGCTGTCATTATAGATATCTGATCCCATGTATCTCCCACCATTGGAACAAACTTCCTATGCATGTCACATAATGTAATACATTATCCACATTTAAAACCAGTCTTCATGATTGGATGGGTATTCACAGATTCATCCCTGAGGTACATAGCATTGCTCTTCGAGATTGGGGCAGCTAATTTATTTACAGATTTACTGAGTTTCACTGGCTGTGCTTCTCAGTTGTCCTCTAAACCACCTGACCAACAAGAACCTATGAGCTTCTACTTCTTTTACTTTGACAGCAAAGTGGTGTATCTGTCTGTCTGTCTGTCTCTCTCTCTCACACACACACACACACACACACACACACACACACACACACACACACATGCACACACATGCACACACACACACACACACACACACACACACACATGCACGCATGCACGCACACACACACGCACACACACTTTCTCTGACATCATCTCTTGGCTACAGCATGCAAAAGTAACAAGTAAATGCACACAGTATACATATCTAAGTAACAAGACATGTCCATCAGTTTCTATCTCTGAATGTTTAATGTATCATGGAGTAGTAGATAGTGTAGTTAAGGATTAGGTAGAGTGGCACACCTTGAAGGACTTAAAGATGAATGCACTGCTTCCTTGTGCCCATATTAGTGGTTAGTACAGGTTGACAATGATATTTTTTATTAATTCCACTTAAACGTCAGTTTATTTACAGGAGGGGTAAAAATTTGGGTCAGTTTTTTTTCAGATTATAAAAAGAGAGAAACTGTTCTGACATTTCATGAAACAATAAATCTAAAAGCAAGATATTTGTAGGGATATTAGATAAATCCAGAGAAAAAAACAAGAAGTTCTAACTTGTAAGATGTTAGAATGCTTAAACAAGCACTCTTTGTGAGACAGATGTTTAGCTTAACAGAAAATATGAATAATGTCCAGTTCAGGATAATGAGAGAGGCAGGATGCACCAAGAGAATAAGATATACCGCTAGAATGTATGGATGCTGTATGTAATTAATACACTATATAGGCTGGGGTTTAACTGGTTCAACCAGTGCTTCACCCCCTCAGCTGTTAAAGTGAAGAACAAAAAAAAAAAAAAAAAAAATCACTTCACTGTAATATGCCATTAGCTACATTGTAAGTGATTTGCATATTACAGTTAAATACAAGCTCCCTCCCCAGTTCTTCTACTGAAGAACAAAAAAAAAGACGTTCCATTTACAGGCACACCAACCAGGTGGCCAGATACATGACATGCCCACCTTCCTCCTCCTGCCCTAGCCATTCACGTCCTGTTTCTGTGCCCTGCCCATAACTCTCCTTCAACATCTTTTATTAAAAAAAATATTTCTTCTTTTAAACTGTAGCAAACTGCTACTCATGTAGCAAACAGTTGCTACAGTTTACACCCTGGACTACTGGAGCACTTCTGTGCTCATGTTTTAGTTTTAAAAAATGTTTCTTTTTTAACTGTAGCAAACTACTTGCTACAATATAGCAAGCTGTTGCTATAGTTTAAACCACACTAGAGCACTGCAGTGCTCAGTTTTGAGACTGTAAATGCAATACCAGCTTGTAAAAGCCAGTATTGCATTTAAGATGGATTGGGACTGGCTGATTATGCCCCCCCCCCAACACTGTGCACCTGGGCAGTTGCCCCTCTTACCTAGCCCTAGCTATGCTACTGGGTACTAAAACATAAACCACAGTAATCTTTTTCATATGAGCCCAGCAGCATTATTAATTTACATTACATCTCTTACATAGATTATCTTTGTTGAGTTGGTGGGTCCCCATTAATAGAGGTTATTTTTATGTGTTAGAGATTTTCATGAAGTGCATACTAATTAGCTCCAATAATCTTGACATATGACCGATATTTTATAAAGTAATAACTTTTATAATAGAAGAGATATGCAAAAAGTTTTTTTTTTGATTGTATTTTTCTTCTATTTCAAAACCCTCTATGTCAGTACTGTTTCTAATCAAATTAGCCCAAGGCTCAAGTGGACATCCTTGCTTTGTACCTTTAAGAATGGGTATTTTTGAAAACATATGTTCCTACCTTAATATAATGAGAATTGCATTTCATTAAGGTAAACAGAACAGATAGTCCCAACACTCTTCAAATGCTGACCTATATCAAACCTAATACATTGTTAAAATCTTCTTTTTTTTGCATTTTCAAATAAAATTGTTGTTATTCTCTTTCTATATTAAAAATAGTATTATTATTTTACAATGAAGCCCGCCTGATCTATGTCTATAATGCGGGGATAATTGTCTTCAATCTATCAGCAAAAATACTCATAAACATTTTATAATCAACATTAAGTAATGAGATGGGTCGAGATGAAGAACATCTAGTTGGATCTTTATTAGGTTTTAAAATTGGTGAAATGTATGTATTGCCAAGATGGGGGTTTTACTAAGTTTTTGGGGGCCAGAAAAACCTTATGTATTAAATGAATATGTAGTTTTAGAAAGGATTTTATGTTTGTTATAAATTAAATTTTTTGTTGTTTTGGTTCCATGTGTGATGTCTAGGTATATTCCGTAAAGTGAATTTCTGGTATACTAGAAACATTCTTCTTTTCCTGCTGATTTCTTTTTTTCTTTTTCAAATTTTTTTATTCAATTTTTTTGTTTATTTCAGTTTTTTGTTTTTTTTTTTTAGATAGTAAATGAAATAAGGGCTCTCGAATGTATAAACTTATTTTAACTTTTATTTTTTTAATTAAAATTTATTTTTATTGTTCATTTAGTTTATTTTTTTTCTTTATTCTTTTTATTTATTTTATTATTATTTATTTTTATGTTTATAGTTTACTAGCTTCTGGTTTCTGTCAAAACAATTCCTTTATCTTTTTGTTGTTATTTTACCATCTGATTGTGTCCATATATATATGATTTAGAGGCATCCAAAACATAGACAATGGAGACTTCAGAGAATTATTATATGTTATTATTTATGTGTAGAAACTTCTGTATATATTATATATAGTCTTTTTTTTGGAGTTAGTTAGTATGCTGGTATTTTTTGATCTCTGAACATTATGAGTATTTTACCCTATCTATTTTTGAATAGTTTTGTATCTGTTAGAAAAAAGGTGTATGGTAATGATTTATTAATACCAATTCAGGTACATTAATTAAAGTTAAAGTCTTTCCATTCTTCCCATTAATTTAACCATACAAAAACAAAACTTTGTCATCCTGATAAGACTTAATGGTTTTAGAATAGGAATACTTTTATTTTTCCCAATAAAAATAGCTCCTCTTTTTTTGAGGTGCTGCTGAGAACTAACCACTGTACTACTATTTACTGCTAGTTTATATCATCTTTTTTTTCAAGAGATGGGTTTCTTGCAGGAAGACTAGATTGGCCTTGTGTAGATTAATGTATCTTATTATGTTTAAATAAATTCCTTTTAAAGATGTCATTTGGCATTTGATAAATAATGTTATCTCATCTTTTTTAGGTGTACCCTTTAAATATAGCTGTATTTATTAAATCTCTTACAATGAGTGTACAAAAATATATTGTGGATGTCAACTATATACATATAAACAATGAACAAGTGAAAATAATGTAAGGATTTTATCAATTTAATACTAGTATATTTTTAACTAGGGTTAAGTTTTTTCAAAAATTATCTATCATCACAAAACTACACATTTTGGTAAAACAGCATCATAGAAATCAAGGAGAGAAAATTATGTTCTAACATTCATTTAAATCAAAAACATATACACACACACATATATACATACATACACACACACACACACACACACACACACACACACACACACACACACACACACACACACACACATATATATATATATCTGATCTTTTTCTCATGCTGCTATTTTAAATATCAATATATCACATTTCATTTCTAATAGAGAGTTATTATAGATTTATTTATGCTGTCAATCAGATGAATTAAATGAGTTATAGTAAAGTATATGTTTGGGACACAAGTTTTTAACACAGATTATTATGCTACTTAAGTAGATTTTCAAAAAAATAAATTAAATAAATGTTTCATTATGTAAAATAATATATTTACTTTTTTACTTACTACAATCATCTAAACTCATCATAACTGACACACATGACACATATAGAGTTTTTCCTTTTCCTGTTGTGTGGGTGTGTGAAGTGTGATAAATGTTTATACTATACTAACTCAGTAGTTTTCTCTGTGAAAATTCTGTGAGTGGAAACTTCTGAGGACTCATGGACACTGTGTGCATGAGAGAGCCCACATCCCAGATTGTCTCCCTTAACATTTATATTGGTTATAGTTATAGTTATGAAAAAAAAACCATCACACACACACACACACACACACACATACATACACACACACACACACACACACACACATATATATATATATATATATATATATATATATATATATCTGATCTCTGAGTTTTGTCTTTGTGAGCACTATCCTACTGCCTTGTCCTAGAATAAAATCTGTTCTCTTTTTACAAAAAATGCACAGCAAACACATATTGGTAACCAGATTTTACAATCATGCTAACCTACTGCTTTAAAATATATCACATGACATTTCTTCCAGAATAGAGTTATAAGATTATTTATGTTTGTCAATCAGATGAATTAAATGAGTTATAAAGTAAGTATATGTTTTGACACACATTTTTTAACACAGATTATTATGCTGCTGTTAAGTAGATTTTCAAAAACATTTGAATAAATGTTTCATTTTACAAACATTCATTTAGCAGTGTAAAAAATGCATAAAAACACGAGAGAACCTCACAATGTATTCCAGAAGATCATCAGCCTCTATGCAAGTGAAATTAAACTCAAAATTACCAACAAGCAATAAAACTCAGCATTCTTCTCCGTCAAAAGCATTCTATATATTAATAAAGCTGTAAGAAGTATATACAATGGAATGTTACTTACTGTTTATATTAATAGAGTTAAAAATAAAACATATTATTTACTCTTATTTAGTTCTGATTATTATAAAGCATGACAAGCGATTGAGATTTTTTACACAATAATAAGTATAGTCAAGAAAAGATAATTAGAAATAGCATTTGAAGAAGATATATAAACTTTTACAAAGAAATAAATATGTTATTATTCTATTAATACTACATAATCTAAATAGAATGTCATTGTTTAAACAAAGAAATAATAAAAAAGAAGAAAAAAAAAGATAAAGATAAAAATGTATCAAATTACTAACCTTACTTTTTCACAGCCTGCCATTAAATCCTCAGGCATTTTGACTGGTTATGAAACAAAACATTTCTTTGCACATAGAGAATAACTTTGATTAAATCTTTTCCAAAATATTTGTGGCTTTCTGGAAATGCAGGAACTATATTCAAAAGATTAATAATGAACTAAAATGATGAGAGAGAAAAAAACATATAACAAATCATTTGTTTTTAGTCTCTTCTTCTTCTCTGAAGTCTTCCAGGAAGCTTCAGTTGCCAATCTCTTTAATGAAGAACTAGCCCATTCCATTTCTTCTATTTTATCCAAAATCCTTTTAAGAACTTAGCACCATCAGGAAGGAAGATTTTAAGCTTGGCAGGAAACAGAAGGTATGTTTTAAACTTTGCTTTTTTAAGCTCCCTTATTAGTGGCAGAAAAACTTTTCTTTTAGCAATTACCATGGAAGAATAGTCATTGTCAAAATGCACAGTTGTCTCATTAAACTTAACAGGAGCTTTAGCCCAAGCAGATTTAAGAACCATCTCTTTATCAAAAGATGATAGAAATCTAACTATAACTGATCTAGGATAGTTTTGTTAGAGTTAGTATTAGCTATAGATCTATGTGCTCTTCGACCAAAAAAGAAATGCTTCTGGTAAATCTAAAGTTTTAGGGAGCCATGTTGTTAAAAAAATATTTTCAGTCCCAAAAATCCTAATGTTTATTGCGCCTAGATCTATTTTCCAGGTCATCCAGCTTTGTTTGTAAATGTGTATTTTGTTTCAGCAGAAACTCAATGTTGATTTCCTCTTCTTGTATTTTATTTTCCATGTCATTCACAGCTTCTTCTATGCCTGTCATCTGGATCTTCTGTTGTTGCAGGTCCATATGTAACAAGTCTATTTGTTTTGTAGTTTTTCTATGAAAGTGTCTATTTTAGTATCCATTTTATCCATCTTAGCAGTAAGTTGCTGGACTATAATTATCAGAGACTGAAGTTCTTTCTTGATGCTGGAGTCTTGAGAATTTGTCTTACTGGAACTCATTTCAGACTGATAAACTGACAGGAAAATTTCCAAAGTAATTTCTGACAGGAATATTATTAAGATTTCATTTCGTTTTTAGATATAGTTCAAGAACTATATAAAACAAACATATTTAGAAAGAAAATTACTTCAAGAATTAATTTTTTAAGTAATTAATTCCTGTCAATGTAATGAAATTGGTGGAGCTGAAGAAATCTGCTGCTATCCTGTGTTCATCCTCATCAAACCACAGTAATCTTAATAGCTACTGTTGATATTCTGAAATAGTTAGCAATTTTAATTCAGTGTAGATTTGTCATTAATCATGCATTCCCAGGAAAAAAAACATTTTTTGTTCTTCAGTATACCTCATTTATGTCCACTGTTACTTGCTCAAAAGGAAACGTTAGAACAATGAAAGAGCAAAAAAAAACACTCATTGATTTCATCATTTACAGCACACAGTTCAACATTCTTAACAGCACTTTCTTAGGGGCACAAGTGTATTTTGTACAAGAACATCTCTATTACATTTAGCTGTGTGGATTAGTTAAACTTCCTCCTCCAGCAGATCGTGTGTCTTACAGTGGGTGGGGATGTAGATGTGGAATTAGAATGGACTCTGTCCAAGACCTCAATAATTAAAGGATGGAAAGAGTTGTGTCCAAAAGGTGGTTTGCTTTTCACATGGTTGCAATCCTACGACCTTATGGTGGATATAAGTGGCAAGGGATCCCATCATTTTAAAGCAAGAATACTTTTGTGAAATATTAGTTGGGGGTGGGCTGTATTTGACTGATAGCTACTGAGTGATAAAGAAAGAAGCTGTGTCAGTTATCAGATTAAATGCTCAAATTGTGAAGATATTTGATGAGGTCATAGAAAATTAGCTTAGGGCAGAGTCAAACAGATTCTAACAAAGCATCCAGACAGTCATAGTTCATTGAGGTATGGCAGGACAGAAGTGTGAGACCTGATGCTGTGAATCCACACAAAGAATAAATTACCTAAAACTAGTGAATTCTAAAACTTACTGCTACACCTTGTAAACATTTTTGTGGGGGGAGGGCCTTGCCCCACTGTATCTCCTGACATGGAGGCTGTGCCATCCACATCCATTACTAACGCTGACATCACTGCACCTTGGCAAATGGAGAATACTTTGAAAAACACAACAGCTTTGGACACAATTTGCTTCATCTGAAATTCACACTTGTAGTTCTGCTAATTCCAATTACGCTCCATGGGATTTCAAAATGGAATCTATGGCTAAAAATAAATACTGAAATATGCAGTATATAAATTAATTAAAATCGATAAGTCAATAACACACAAGGCTGACTTTAACATGAATGTACAAAAACATAATTTTTGCGGGCGAGATGCCTCATGCATATCCTTATCTCTGCATCTCTGAATGTACTATCTTCAAGACTCTGAGCCTTGGGAGTAAAAGAAAACTTCCTTCCCACTACAGTTCTATGGTTTCATCGAATTAAGTATGTAACATTTATTTAAACGTGGAAGCCAATTAAAAGCCAATTTAAAAAAGACTGATTATTCCCAATTGCTTTAAAGTCAGTACAATTTTTGCCATTTAATCCTTATCAGACACCAAGGCAGGATACTGCCCAAACTGTTCTCAGCAAAGATGAAGAAATGTACATGGAAATTATGTGGGGATATTTTAGGAAAGTGAATAAGCACCTTGTGGAATCCCTGAGCCCAGCTGACATGTCACCTTTTAAAGAGCCAATGCCAGAAGACACTGTAGAAACTAAGTCTGTTTCTGCAGATGTGGTCATGGAGGCAGTTGAATAATACTACTGTGATAAGGCTGTAGGTATGGAAGAGATCCAATTAGAAATATGAAACTGGACATGGTTGAGCTGACATGGTTAACATACCTTTTCATTGTTTGGAAGGCAGAGAGAATATCTCTGAAATGGAAAACTGAGATGGAGAGACCTATTTTTAAAAAGGATACAGGATGATGCATTCCAGTTATAAAAATGTCATATTTCCCAGTATGCAAATGAAAGCCTATATTAGGGTGCAAGAAAGGAGATAGCTACTGATAGCTCAACCTCTGATTCAGAAGGAGAAATCCATATTCTATCCTTGCCGTGCAACACTGGGTCAGGTCTTCGTTACCATACAGAAGTGGGAAGGGTTATGGAAGTTTACCAATATGTTGTACATGAGAGGTGCTACAATATTATGGAGTCCCAGGGCTACCATGGCATGCTAACCATTATAATGCTTTGTTTCTAACTCCCTATCCTAACCATTCTAACGCCTTGTTTTTAACTCTTCTATAGCATCCTGTTATCCTAGCCATTCTAAGGATATGTTTTAACCTTTCTACATCTAATTTCTTTTTACTCCCCTTCTTAACTAACCACTTTTTTCTTCTCCTGGTTGTCATTCATGACATCAGTCTATGTATCATGTCATTCTATAAACTCAAATGTTGTGCAATGATTTCTGTACATATTTCATAATATAAACCTACAAAGATCTTAAACATCAGTGTAACCAGGTATATAAATAATCACCTTTTATCATTTTATAATTTTACATTTTTTTTCAGTGTATCCATAGGTTCATAGGTAGGTACTAGGCTATTGGCCCTAGGGCCTATACAAGCCGAGCCAAAAAGGTACTCTGGCTTTCGCCACCCAAGAAAATTATTTTCCTCTGCTCCTGTCAAGCAGAACCACAGAAGTAATCCCTGGGGTGAATTTCCTATTACCCATCCAGTCATCAAGATTTTTCTTGAAGAGTGCTAATGAGGAGCTCTGTTTGACATAGATAGGTAGTCTGTTCCAGAGTATGGGAAGTCTCTGAGACAGGAATCTATACCTCCAGCATGTTCTGTTTATTGTGGTGACAAGGTTTAGGTCCCTAGAGTGTCTAGCTCGGAGGGATTGAGATTTCTTTAAGTGGAGCATGTCCAACAGCTCTAGGTTTGACATAGCTTTGTATGTTAGGCAGAGATCGTCTCTGAGTAGGTGATATGCGACAGATTAAAGCTGGAGTTTTTTGAGACGGTCTGCATAAGGCATCTGTTTGAGGCCAGTAATCCTCTTTGTGAGGTATTTTTGCGGCCTTTCCAGTTATTGTAGATGTCTTGTGAGGTACATACTAAAAGGGGCGTTGTACTCTATAATGGGTCTAATGAGTGATGAGTAGAGGGGAGTAATGACCTCTTTTTTTCTGGATGAGAAACATTTTGTGATGAGGCGTGCCACATAGAAGGATTTCCTGACTGCTGTGGCGATGTAATTATCAAAGGAGAGACTACTGTTCACCTGTGTTCCGAGGTCTCTTATCACACTTTCAGTGTTAAGTAGACTACTGCCTATGTGGTAGTTCATGGGTACAGAGTTTTTACCAAAGGGGAAGACAATGCACTTTTTGGCATTGAGCTTGAGACCATGGCTTTGACACCACGCATCTGTCTCAGTGAGGCCCTTTTGTAGTATGTCCACATCGTTAGGAGTTTCGATTATGGCTCCTAGTTTGCAGTCCTAGGATCCGCCACATAACACAAGCACTCAGGTCACTCCAAGGCAAGTACAAATATGTCATTGTCCATGCTGGTGTGAATGACCTGAGACGTACCTCCCTGGACTACATGAAAAGAGACATAGAGGAGCTCTCTGAGCATGTAGCCCAGGCCGGTATGACCCTGACCTTGAGTAGCATCTTACCCTCACCAAGAATGATGCCACAATATGAAGACCAGATGATCAATTTCAACAATTGGCTTAAGTATTGGATTGGTGTCATTCAAAGGAGATCCAATGCCTGTCAGCCTGGGATGACATGCTCAACAAGCCACGATGCTTCGCTAGGGACGGCTTGCACCTGTCACCCCTGGGCTTTCGGATATTGGCAAAGGCTCTTGCTACCCCCATAGTGCCTTTTTTAGGCAAGGCTCAAAAGACAAACCCACCTCCATAGGTATCATAAGGGATAAGAAACTAAGAGTAATGCTACTCAACGCCAGAAGTCTAAACCTCAAGATGCACGCACTTGAAACTCTCCTTAGCATGGAGAACATCGATATATGTGCAGTAACAGAAACCTGGTTCAAGGCTCCCAAGAGCACCCCAGCACTACCAGGTTATACCTCATATCATGCTTTTCGGCCCCAAAACTTGGACCGAACCACAAAAGGAGGGGGAGTATCAATATTCATCAAAGATACCCACACCTCCAGGTTGGTGGCACAGCACAAAGCATCAGAGACTATCCATGTGCAACTAACAGTGGGTAAAACTACCTTCCAGTTTATAGCCTGCTACAGACCACCCTCTCAAACCCAGGAAACCCACTCGGCCTTCCTGAGAACACTAGAAAATATGAAGGTCTCTCCAAACACCATTATATTGGGCTACTTCAACTACCCAAACATAGACTGGGAGCATTACTCTAGCTCCAACACCCTAGCCCAAAGGTTCCTAGAATTTATAAACTCAAATGCTATGGAACAACTTGTTACCACTCCCACAAGAGGAGAAAACATACTGGACCTGATCATCATCAACATGGGGACTCTATGCTCCAGACCAGAAGTGTATCCCTCACTGGTAAGATCAGACCATAAACTAATCTTACTGGATATTCACATCCCGACCCCACCCCCTGCCCAGAAAACCACAGTGAAAAACGTCTCTAAAGCAAATTTCACACTCCTCAAAACCGAGGTGGAATCCTCCAAAGCCCCTGGGCCTGTTGAAAATATGGCCCAGATTGCAGAATTCTTTACAAAATGCATTCTATGAACACCTTCAGGAATGCATGGATCTTGCAATCCTAAATAAAACCAAAACCCAATCCTCCAAAGGCAGACGTCTGGTCTGGTGGACCCCAGCCATAAACAAACTATACAATAGAAGGAGGAAGCTACTACATGATAGAGCAAAATCCCAAAAAGGGAAGGCATCTCTGATCAGTATTAGCAAAAAACTACGGACACTCATAAAATCGTCTAAGGCCAGCTTCGAGAGAAAAATTGCACAGGACACTAAGGATAATCACAAGGCTTTCTTTAGTTATGGTAGGAACCTGGGTGGGAATTCCCAGATAGGCTCAGAATTAGTCCAAAATGACAAAACATACACCGAACCCACAGACATTGCCAACATCCTAGCTGACAGGTTCAGCGCAAACTCCCTCCCCCACCAAAAGAGCAAATATCTATCCCAGCAGAGTGCTGCCCCCCTGACATCTCAGATGCTCTCCAAAGCAAAAAACGCAGCATCAATGGGACCAGACAGTGTCCTGGGCTGCGTCCTACATGAACTCCAAGAAGAGCTAAACCCAAACATAAAACTACTGTTCAATCTCAGCCTTACTACAG
>NC_056741.1:876729565-876887065 GCF_019279795.1 Protopterus annectens
ATTTGAGACCATAAAGTCGAAAGTGCAGTTACATGAAACTGCATACTGTCAAATGCGAAAATGTCAAATCCACTGTTGTGTTGTCTCATTTGTGACGTGAGGTGCAGTTTGAGGATTTAGCTGGGGATTCAGGTAAGTGGTGTTCTTGTAAAGGTAATGGGTAGGGATTTTAGTGTGTGTGAGTATGTGTAGTGGAGAGTTTTATGTGTCTGTGTGTTTAGTGCGACCTCAGAGTTAATATATATAAGGAGCGAGGGTGTGGGGGGCGCAAACCCCCCCCCACATGGAGGGTGCAGGGGGGGGCTTGGTCCCCTGCTTATAGGCAGGGTAGGTGTGTTTGTTCGGTGTGTTGTGTTTGCGTGTGTTGTTTTGTTTGTCGTAGTGTCATTAAGTAGCTGTATGTGTGCTTGTTTGTGTGGTGGTGTGTGTATGTGAATGATCGCGATTTTGAATTTCGTGGTTGTGGGTGTCAGTTTTTTGGACTTTTGGCTTTATACTTGAGATACTACAATTCAGTATTTTAGTATTTTGAAATTATAAAGTGAATCCATATATATATATATATATATATATATATATATATATATATATATATATAGTTTACTATCAAAATGTGGAATGACACTTGTGTGAAACCATAGGTTCATAGGTTCATAGGTAGGTACTAGGTTATCTGCCCAAAGGCATTTATAAGCCTAGCCAGAATGTGTTGGCTCTCGCCGCCCCCTTAGATTAGTTCCCTGTGCCTCTGTCCAGCAGAACCACTGAAGTGATCCCCGGGGTAAACTTTCTGTTTCCCATCCACTCGTCAAGGTTTCTCTTGAAGAGTGTTAGCAAGGAGCTCTGCCTAATGTAGATTGGAATCTTGTTCCAAAGCATGGGACGTCTCTGTGACAGGAATCTATCCCTCCAGCATGTCCTATTTATTGTTGTGGTGAGGTTTAGATCCCTAGAGCATGTGGCTCAAAATTATAAGCTTTTCTTTAGGTGGAGCATGTCCATCAGTTCTGAGTTGGACATGGCCTTGTATGTCAGGCAGAGATCACCTCTGAGTAGGCGGTATGCAACCGAGTACAGCTGGAGTTTCTTCATCTGAGCTGCAGAGGGCATCTGTTTGAGGCCAGTGATCCGTACTTCTGTGGTCTTTCCAGTTGTTGCAGGTGTCTTGTAAGATACATCCCAAATGGGGCGTTGTACTCTATGATGGGTCTGATGAGCGATGAGTAGAGGGGCACAATGACCTTTTTTGATCTGGATGCAAACCCTTTTGTGATAAGGCGTGCCATGTAGAAGGATTTTCTAATCACTTTGGCAATGTGATTATCAAAGGAGAGTTTACTATTTACTTGGGTCCCCAGATCCCTTATTACATCTACCATATTTAGGAGACTACCACCTATGTGGTAGTTTGTAGGTAGTTTGTTTTTTCCAAAGGGGATGACTATGCACTTTTTGACATTTAACTTGAGGCCATGATTTTGACATCAGGTGTCCGTCTCAGTGAGACCCTTTTGGAGAATGTCTGTGTCAGCCGGAGAGTCAATTATAGTCCCTAGTTTGCAGTCATCTGCCAACTTGGTCAGCCATAGTCCTCCTGTGCTTGCCTGTGCCTCTGAGAAGTATATGCCAAACAGGAGGGGTCCTCAGACTGAGGCCTGGGGAATGCCACTTGTAACCGGTTTAGAGTCAGACCTAGCTCCTGCAACTCTTACCATGTGGGTTCTGTCCGTGAGCCAGTTGGCAACCCATCTTCTGACATAAGAGTTTATGTTCAGGCTGGTGAGCTTGTCTATAATACCAGAAAGGGGAATGGTGTCAAAGGCCTTTGCGAGGTCTAGGTAGGCTGTGTGTACCACCTTTCCCTCATCTATAGCCTTGGTCACTATCTCAAAGAATTCCACCAGGTTTAGGAGGCATGATCTGCCCTTAACAAAGCCGAACTGGGTAGGGTCCAGTGTTTGGAGGTTCCCAATGTCTCTGTTAATGAGTTCCATGATGGTGTGCTCCATAGCCTTGCAGACCAAGCTAGTCAGGCTTATAGGGCGATAGTTCCCGGGGTCTGTTGTGGCTCCACCTTTGCGGAGAGGAATAACCGTTGCTGTGCGCCAGTCTATGGGTATGTAACCTGTGAAGAGGCTGAGTTTGAACAGTGTGTTTAGGTGAGGGGTTAGTTTGTCTTTGAGCTCATGTAAGATGCAGCCTGGGACACTGTCCGGTCCCATTGATGCTGTGTTTTTGGCTTTGGAGAGGGCTGTTTTAACCTTAGTGTCTGTGATTTCAGGAGCTCTACATTCTTCTGGTATGGTTATGGGCCCTTTTGGGGGTGAGAGGGGTGTGAAGTCTGCGCTGAACCTGTCTGCCAGGATGTTGGCAATATCAGTCAGTTCAGTGTATTTTGTACCATTCTGCACTAACTCTGAGCAGATCTGAGCATTGCCACTTAGATTCTTGACATAGCTAAAGAATGCCTTGTGGTTATCTTTGGAGTCCTTGTCAATTTTTCTTTTGAAACTCGCCTTGGATGATTTTATGAGGGATCGTAGTTTCTTGCTGATACTGATCAGGGATGTCTTCCATTCTTGGGATTTTACTCTTTTCTGTACTAGTTTCCTCCTTCTATTGTATAGCTTGTTTAGGCAGGAGTCCACCAGACTGGTTTCCTTTACTTAGAGGAGTGAGTCTTGGTTTTGCTTGGGATAGCACAATCTGTGCATTCTTGTAGGTACCTGTAGAATGCATTAGTAAAGGTTTTTGCAGCTTGGACAATGTTATCCATTAGCATGGGGGCTTTGAAACTTTCCACCTCAGTCTTAAGTAACGTGAAGTTTGCTTTTGAAAAGTTTTTCATTGTCTTGGGGTGGGAGCAGAATGTGGATATCCAAAGTGATTTGTTTATGGTCAGATCTAACCAGTGAGGGGTTGACCTCCAATGTGGAGCATCGGTCGTCCATGTTGGTGATGACCAGGTCCAATATGTGGCCACCTCTGGTGGGAGTGTTGACCAGTTAATCCAGGATGTTTGAGTTTATAAATTCTAGGAAATGTTGGGCAAGGGAGTTAGTACTTGAGTAGTTGTCACAATTAATGTTTGGGTAATTGAAATCACACAATATTAGGGTGTTTGGTAGGACCTTTATATATCACAGTGTTTCCAGAAATGCGGAATGGGGGTCCTGGGACATGGTGGGTGATCTGTAGCAAGCTACAATTTGAATTGCAGTTTTGCCCGTTGTTAGTTGCACGTGGATGATCTCTGAAGCATCGTGCTGTGCCACTAACCTGGAGCTGTGAGTGTCCTTGATGAATATGGATACGCCCCCACCTTTTGTATTTCGGTCCGGGTTCTGTGGCCGAAATGTATGGTATGAGCTGTAGCCTGGTACTGCTGCGGTGCTCTCTGGAGCCTTAAATCAGGTTTCTGTTACTGCACATATATCGATTTTCTCCATACTGAGGAGTGCCTCGAGTGCATGCATTTTGAGGTTTAGACTTCTGGCATTGAGTAGCATTACCCTCAGTTTTTTGTTACTTGTGCTATTTATATAGGTGGTTTTGTCTTTTGAGCTATGCCTAAAAAAGGCACTATGGGGGTGGCAAGAGCCTTGGCCAGTATTCGAAAGCCTAAGGGTGACAGGTGAAAGCCATCTCTATAGAAGCAGCGTGGTCGAATCAGGATGGTTGAATGTGTATTTTTAGGTTTCTCTAATGCTGATCCGGAAATGTTTGAATCCACATTAGCAAATGGTAGTGTGCATTCACTAATATGGAATCAACATTCTGATAACAGATCACACTACAGTAGGGATCGGGAAATGTACCCTTTTCCTCACTGTAGTGCTATCTCGGAGATGGAATATATAATATGCAGGGGATGTAGGGAGTGCAGGGGGGCTTTCCCCCTTGCATAAACATTATCTTTAATTATCATTAAACATGGACTTTCGACATTGGAATTTTCAGTGTTTGAATGTGATTCCATGGTTATCATTTCTGACATTTTGGTAATTCTGTATTGACAGATTCGGAAAATGAATTTGATCAAAATGTGGAAAAATGTTTTGATTTTCCACATTTTGATAGTAAACCTATGTATGTATATATACATATATATATATATATATATATATATATATATATATATATATACATATATATATATATATATATATATATATATATATATATATATATATATATATACATACACACATACATACATATACAGATATAAACACTGATATAAAAATGAAACTGAAATTCGATCTGCATATCAGCAGTTGTATTAAAAAAAACATCAAAAACGTGGTCTCTTATGCAGAAATAAACTGTTTCTATCCAACAAGGCTAAGGTCCCCTGTCTCATGCCTATTTCCTACCAAGCCTACTATACAGTACTTAGATCCTCTCTAACCTACAAACCACCCTCCTTACTAAATTAGAAAATATCTATAACAAAATGGCTAGATTTGCTGCTAATCAAAGCTATAGATCTCATCACTGTCTCTCTTTAACACAGTTAAACTGGTTGGAAATACCCCACTTGCTTCGCCTCTCCCAGATTCAGATTATCCACTCTATACGATACCAGCCATCTTTCTGCCCTAGTTTGACTCCTCTTATCTTTCCTTATACCCCTTCTAGGTCTCTCCGAAGTTCAGACCAAAACCTATTACACATCTATAAACCTAAGAGCAAAATTGGTCAAAACCTATATAGTTACCAACCTTCCATCTCCTGGAATAAACTCTCACTGGAAATTCGATCCTTGAAACAACCACATGTATTCAAATTTACTGACAAAGACTACCTAAAAAGTCACTGGATATGTCACTGCACTCACCCCTCTTAAATTGTCGTCCTCTTCTATTTTTAGTACTCTGTACTCCTTTTACTAGCTCCTGCCACTTTTAGAGCCATCTTTTCTACCGCCTCTAAATTGGGTTATTGCCTCTTACGCCTTATAATTCCCTTACTTACATTTACCTGCATACTTTCTCTTATTACAACCACCTGGCTGTATCAACAACCATTTTCTTTTATTTCTTTCATTGTTTATATATTGTATATGTAATGTAAATCTAGTCACCCTAATTATTTTCTAGATTGTACTTTTCTAAACTCAGAATTTTGTATTTTGCTTTTGTATATATTTTTAACTTATGTACTGTCAAAGTCTTACTCTTTACATATTTTTTACTGTTTTAAATCATAAATGTAAATGCTGTGGAGATTTTCTCCCAAGGTCTCCGATGAAAAAGGGCTATCAGCTCAGATGGACAAACCCGGTCAACAAATGTAAAATAAATAAAATAAATGTGCATCTATGTGCAAGTACATATAGGTATAGTTTGGGTATATATGCACATATAGATGCATAAATGGGTTACATTTATTCTATGAAAAACAAGACTTTCTTTGAAGCTGGAATCACTGAACTGTTTCATCTATTTGTATAATGGCAAAAGTCTATCCATATGAGTGTGAGATTTGCTGGTGTAAGGCTGTGTGTGTATGATTATGATAGTGAATATTTGTGTGTGTGAGTATGAGTTTGGCTGGGAAAAGTGTGCATGTTTGACTGAATGTGAGATTTTTGTTAGAAGTGTGTGTGTGTGTGTGTGTGTGTGTGTGTGTGTGTGTGTGTGTGTGTGTGTGTGTGTGTGTGCGTGTGTCTGTGTGTGTGTGTGTGTGTGTGTGTGTGTGTGTGTGTGCGCGTGTGTGTGTGTGTGTGTGTGTGTGTGTGTGTGTGTGTGTGTGTGTGTGTGTGTGTGTGTGTGTGTGTGTGTGTGTGTGTGTACATACACGTGAGATCACCAGGTGACTCACTGTCTGTGGCAGTGTATGAAAGGCATAGCGTTAAGGACATTCTTCCTTTTCCTCATTGCTGTACAATCTCAGATCTAAGCTGCATGAGTATGGGGGTACAGCCTTCCATGTGGAGGATGCAGAGGTTAACCCCCCTGCAAAAACTGTTACTTTCTTTATTTTGCATAAGAAATAGATGGAAATTACCACCAATGACTGAAGCTCAAAGACAATAGTTCCAATAAACTTTTTTTTGTGGAAGTGACATCAAATGTATGTCTTGTACATTTCACCTTTGAAGATCACTGTAAGACCAGACTTGTTCTTCAAAAGGATGAATGGGACATCTAATGAAAAATCCTGCAAAAAAGGCATAGAAGATCATTCTGACTTTTAGTTACAGTTATCTCTCCTGAGCAGATCATTCAGAACTGATTAAAGATGTGTAACTGTAATTCTCTACATTGGATGGAGACACACAGTAATATATCATCCATGCATAGTACAACTTCAGGCTGTAGTGTCCACCTTTTAGTTACTCATGCAATTTTAATTCTGTAGTTATGCAATACCTAGTTCTATTCCTGCTTCATAAAGTTATAGTCATACCTCTCAACTGCTATAATTCAGGAACAGCACTCTGATTTTGGCCCTCAGATTTAGCCTTGCTCCTCACAGATTTATGATGTTAATCATAAAGTAAAACATATATATGAGTACATACTTTATTAAATACATAAACTAAGCCTATACAAAAACTCACTACCACTAACTGTATAGACCCTAGTATATAAAGACCTTTGGTTGTGAGAAATAAGAAATTGTTCCTCTTTCTGACCCTATAACTTTTAAAGGCCAGTGATATGACTTTTAATGCACAGAAGTTGAGAGCCAAGGCTACAGTGGCCAGTCTTGATACATGTTGCTGAGTAAACCAAATTGTCTGGAAACAATCACATTGATTCTGTTTAAATCATGGAATTAATTGTATATTTGTTATACCCCTTTCTTACATTGCTATCCTATTGTTCCTTACTGATTTGTTTTTAACTTCCAACTACTGGAGCTTTGAGCTTGCACTCTGTCCATAATTCAAGCCATATAAACAGTAACAATGAAAATGATGTCCATCTTCCCTGGAAAAATACAGAAATCCTAATATTTTGGAAAACTGGGAAAAATTACATTTTTCATGAAATATAACATTTTAGACCTCACTACTCATTCATTACAAGTAGTATTTATTTTTATACTGAGTACTTATAATACTGCAATGTGCTTTACTGAATGTTAAAGTCTGTTTTAATTCTGTATATGTGCAGATACACTAACATTTATAATGGAATTATGGTAATGACTAGAAACTGCACTTAAAATCTTTGGTATAATTCTCAAATATGATTGTGATGCCCCTGCACTGGCCCAGTAATCAAAGAGCCTCAGTTCTCACCACTGGCAACAGTGAGGGATGTACACAATGCAAGGATGACAAGTTTACACACAGTAAAGTACAATTTCCCTTAAGAGCACACAGAGATCAGTCAGTCTAGGGATGGTTTCTCCCTCTTTCTCAACATCCCCAGTAAGACTCCCCACTGGCACAGCTATACAGTTAAGATCTCAGCTGAGGGGTCATGCCAAGACCTCCAGCACCCTCTCTGTCCAACCAGTGCTTTGTGTCCCTGCCCAAGTAGCTGACACACACTTTGAGATTTGATTCATATACAAACACACAGACACTCCTGGGGAAGGCTGTCACAGGTTTACTAGCTTTGACCTCTTCTGCCAAGACTATAAGGTAGGTATTAGTGCCACCAACCTCTCTTTATCAGCTACTTACAGCCTTACAAAGGGTGATCAGTCCTACTGTGTAATGTTACTATTATCAAAATGGTAAGTGTGATAAGGGTGATTGTAATGTGTTTTGTGTTTTGTATTGTTAAGGTTAATGTCACTTATTCAAAGTTTACAGTATGATATATGTTTTAAATCATTACAACAATTGTTTAGATTGTTTGTACTGAATAAATTGTGGTTAGAATGCTCCTTGCTTATGCTTCAGTTGCTTTTGTTATGTTTTTTGTTTTTAGAATAGGTATTGCCTTTTTAAATAGGTTGCAGCAGTGTTTTGGCTCATTGGTGTATTTAAATATGATGTCATTAATTAATTTGTCCTAAATGCTTTAAATATGTTGTTTGTTGAATGTTAACCGACTCTGATGATGCCTTTTTAGGTGAAAGCGCTTAGTCGGTGGATGTTTTACCATTAAATATCTCCTGGTTGTTCATTACTGGTCCTGGTATCCTGTTTAGCAGTTGTTGCCTATCGTGTTCATTGATTTTTGTGCAGTGCCCTTTTGTGGGGTTGCGTATTTCTTTTTTCTTTCCAAGTGTGTTGCGACACTGTTTTCAGTGGTTTGGGACTAAGTGTGGACTATGGAGAACATTTTAAAGGAACTATCTTTAGTTGTTCATAAGCTTTTGAAGACCTATGAAAAAGATAACGGCAAGGAAGGAGATACGGTGAGTGTCAGTCCCACTGACACACAAGTGGAATTATTTACTCTCCATTCCCCAGTCAACACGGCCGATTCTATACCACCAGGGCAGAAATGTAACATTTCAAATTCTTTTGCTGATGCCGTTTCTAAATCGAGGGATAAAACGGGTCTTAATTTGTCTGGTGGTTCGGCTGCTCGGGGAGTTCCGGATTCTGGTGTGCCTGTTCCTGTGTCCAATCAGAGGGAGCTTAGTGGTGCAAGTGCCAATTCGACCAATCGGGATCGACCTGCCAGACGAGCTCTATTGGGAGAAGTGCCGAGTGGTAGGCGAGGGCATGATCTGCAGTCATGGTTGGAGGCGCCGGTATTTGCTGGTGATGTTACAGGATTTTCTCACTCGGACTTGCAGTCGGCAAGTTTTGGTGGTTTGGAGGAGCAAATTTTAAGGTACGATAAGCTCTGTGTTAAATACAGGGCATTGCAACTCGACAATTTGTTTTTGGAGCAGTCTAATGCGTTAAAACAAGTGCCTAAGGGGCTCCGGTTGTGGAAGTTACCGATGGGCATTGAGGAAGGTAGCGGAGCCTTCTCTGAATTGATAACCCTGTTCGACAAAACAGGGTTAGAGATGTTAGACATTATTATTAAGAACAATGGAGCTAGATTAGCAGCATTGCGGAGTGATATTTGTAAATTGCATGAAAGTATCATTTCTGACTTGTTATTTTTTCAATATGAGGCAAAATTTAAAAGGGTTCTTAGGAACTTGGAAGTGTTTGTGGCTAAAAACAAGGCATTAAAACAAAAGAAGTTAACAAGGGACAGAATTGATTATCAGAATCATACTGCTTACCCTCCAGGCAATAAACTGCAATGCAACCGTATTGGTAACCAATTTTTTCAAGGGGAGGGGGGGCAGTTGCGACTGCACTCTGGCAATGTATGTGCACCTGAGATTGTTAATGCTGGTTCACAGGACATTGTTTTTGAAGAGGAAGTTTTTTTGGAGCAGGTTCCGGGACCTCGCAGGTCAGAGAGACTAATGAACAAGGATCAGAGATCCATGAGGGTGGACAGATACATGGAGGGCAGCCAAAGAGGCTACCAAATGAGGAGGTTTTAGTGACTTCAATTAATCAGAACAATTGTTGTAACAATTTGTGTGTTGAGCCAAAACCTGCTGACATTTTAATGTGTGTCGACAATGGGGGGGTGTTTGCTGCAATGAATGCATAGCATTACAGGATGCTTATAATAGTAACAACAACAATTATTTAGTTGAGCACAACGATTTGTATGTGGACAGGGTTGATGTTATAAGCAATGTACATGAACAAGTATCATGTTTTTGTGACAGTGACAACATTTGCAACAATCATGAAGATATTGGAGGTTTTACAGGTGTTATTTCGACAGGTTCATGTGTTGAGTGTAAAATTATTAAACAGCAAGGTTTTTTTATTTATAATTACACCGATATTGAAGCAGGGGATGTGTACTTTCAATTGTTTACTAAAGGAACTAGTTTTGTACCAAGTTTTAGACTAGATGTTTCCCAGGTCTTGATCAATATCAAACTTTTTATGAGGAGATTAAACTTGGAGATTTATTTCCACGACAAAAAAGATGTTTTTTCATTGAATTGTAACAATTATTGTTCTAAATTGAGAAGGAAAAGTACATTCATTCCACCTAGTAATAATAAAATTTTAGCCTTGGAAAGACTCATGGAGTTTGAGGTTAGAAGAATATGTGGAGGGAGGGATACTGGTTCTGATAATCTTACCCCACAAGAGAGGGGGGTCCTCAAAGAATTGAGATCATCGAACAGCATTAGATGTATGAGACCGGACAAAGGTGGGGGGATGGTTTTGATGAATCAAATTGATTATTCTACATCTATGATGGTTTTGCTTGAGGACAACAGTATATACACAAGGGTATCAGTTAATGAAATGAATGTGGCCTACAGAAGAATTGACTTGTATTTGTTAGATGCTCTGTTTCAGGGCGAGATTACAGAATCGGAATTTGATTTTCTTTCAGTTAAACACCCCATTACTCCAAGCATCTTTGGCATCCCAAAGGTGCACAAGGGGTTAGAACGGTTACAATTTAGGCCAATTGTATCAGCAAGGGGCTCCAAGACTGAGCCCCTTGCAGCATTTGTAGATGAAGTTTGTAAAACAATTACCAGTGACGTAGTTCACATCATCAAGGATTCTTGGCACTGTTTAGAGAGATTGAAGGCTATAGGCAATTGCAATAGGACTTTTGCTTTTAACAATTGATGTTGTTAATTTGTTTTCGTCATCCCTCACAGTGAGGGTATGGAAATGTTCCGTGAAAGTTTGTTGCTTAGTCCTAGTTTTGATAAAAGTAAGATCAACCTTACATGTGATTTGATGGAAACTGTTTTGAAAAACAATTTCATCAAATTTGAAGGTGAAATGTTCCAGCAGTGCTCTGGAGTGGCAATGGTGCACGTTGCGCCAGTTTTGCAAACCTTGTATTATTGGCATGGGAAAGAGCTTGTATTTTTCAATCAAGGTTTTGGGTGAAAGTTGTGCTTTACAACAGGTTTCTTGATGACTTACTTATTTTGTGGGACGGGGATGAGATCAGTGCAAACGAGTTTGTTGAATATATAAACTCTTCCACAAGTTTTTTGAAATTTACCCACGCTTGGAGTGTAGATAAAGTGAATTATCTGGATTTGACCATCTTTAAGGATGGTGAAGGTTTGGCCAGTACTTTGTATAGGAAAGATAGTTATTCCAATTCTCTTTTACATTATTCTAGTTGCCACCCCCATTATCAAAAAAGAGGGGCGGCAAAGGGACAAATGGTACGGTTATCAAGGCTAATTAGTGATGATATTTTATTTAAACAGGAAATGTACAAACTCATAGGTATGTTAATGGATAGGGGGTATCCACTTAAACTATTATTGAAGGTGAAAAAGGAAGTGGTAAGGAAAAGGAATACTGCCTTTTCTCCTATATTGAGAAGTAGTGTAGGTACGATGAGTGACATACATTTGGAAAGCATTGATAAATGTGTAGAGATGGAGAAGCCATGTCTCATTCTTAAGTATAATGAGAAATCTATTGGAATAGCTGCAGTTATACGTGATGTATGGAATCACTGTTTGGATAATGCAACCAAGGGCATTATTGGGAAAACACCTAGGATTGTGTTTAGTAAAGGTGACAATTTAAAACAATAATGGAGAAAGTACCTAGAGTCAGAAAATCAAAAATGTCTAAGTGTGGTAACTGTAGATATTGTAGGTTTATCAGTGAGGGTACACATTTAGTCATAAAAGGTTTTGAGCGTACAATACCCTGCCCGGGCCTGTGCAATTGCAACACAAAGAATTTAGTTTATGTTGCTTCATGTATTACATGTGATGCATTCTACGGGGATGACTACACGTAGACTGCGGATCGGATCAGTGAACATACACGCAGTATAAAAAATAAAGATCAACATAATGCCCTGTTTGTACATAGTTGTCAATGTAAGGTTTTTAAAAAATTCTTATTTTTTGTTATAGACAGAATCTATGAAGATCAAGGGGGCGATGTATGTAACAAGGTGGCCCTATTAGAAGTTGAATGGCAGGTGAGGCTTAATGCCATGAGGTTTCCTGGCATTAATGATTATATATCCATCAAGCCAGTTTTAAAACACAAGGCAAATTGCATATAACAAAAAGGGTGATTGTAATGTGTTTTGTGTTTTGTATTGTTAAGGTTAATGTCACTTATTCAAAGTTTACAGTATGATATATGTTTTAAATCATTACAACAATTGTTTAGATTGTTTGTACTGAATAAATTGTGGTTAGAATGCTCCTTGCTTATGCTTCAGTTGCTTTTGTTATGTTTTTTGTTTTTAGAATAGGTATTGCCTTTTTAAATAGGTTGCAGCAGTGTTTTGGCTCATTGGTGTATTTAAATATGATGTCATTAATTAATTTGTCCTAAATGCTTTAAATATGTTGTTTGTTGAATGTTAACCGACTCTGATGATGCCTTTTTAGGTGAAAGCGCTTAGTCGGTGGATGTTTTACCATTAAATATCTCCTGGTTGTTCATTACTGGTCCTGGTATCCTGTTTAGCAGTTGTTGCCTATCGTGTTCATTGATAATTCAGGAACAGCACTCTGATTTTGGCCCTCAGATTTAGCCTTGCTTCTCACAGATTTATGATGTTAATCATAAAGTAAAACATATATATATGAGTACATATTTTATTAAATACATAAACTAAGCCTATACAAAAACTCACTACCATTAACTGTATAGACCCTAGTATATAAAGACCTTTGGTTGTGAGAAATAAGAAATTGTTCCTCTTTCTGACCCTATAACTTTTAAAGGTCAGTGATATGACTTTTAATGCACAGAAGTTGAGAGCCAAGGCTACAGTGGCCAGTCTTGATACATGTTGCTGAGTAAACCAAATTGTCTGGAAACAATCACATTGATTCTGTTTAAATCATGGAATTAATTGTATATTTGTTATACCCCTTTCTTACATTGCTATCCTATGGTTCCTTACTGGTTAGTTTTTAACTTCCAACTACTGGAGCTTTGAGCTTGCACTCTGTCCATAATTCAAGCCATATAAACAGTAACAATGAAAATGATGTCTATCTTCCCTGGAAAAATACAGAAATCCTAATATTTTGGAAAACTGGGAAAAATTACATTTTTCATGAAATATAACATTTTAGACCTCACTACTCATTCATTACAAGTAGTATTTATTTTTATACTGAGTACTTATAATACTGCAATGTGCTTTACTGAATGTTAAAGTCTGTTTTAATTCTGTATATGTGCAGATACACTAACATTTATAATGGAATTATGGTAATGACTAGAAATTGCACTTAAAATCTTTGGTATAATTCTCAAATATGATTGTGATGCCTCTGCACTGGCCCAGTAATCAAAGAGCCTCAGTTCTCACCACTGGCAACAGTGAGGGATGTACACAATGCAAGGATGACAAGTTTACACACAGTAAAGTACAATTTCCCTTAAGAGCACACAGAGATCAGTCAGTCTAGGGATGGTTTCTTCCTCTTTCTCAACATCCCCAGTAAGACTCCCCACTGGCACAGCTATACGGTTAAGATCTCAGCTGAGGGGTCATGCCAAGACCTCCAGCACCCTCTCTGTCCAACCAGTGCTTTGTGTCCCTGCCCAAGTAGCTGACACACACTTTGAGATTTGATTCATATACAAACACACAGACACTCCTGGGGAAGGCTGTCACAGGTTTACTAGCTTTGACCTCTTCTGCCAAGACTATAAGGTAGGTATTAGTGCCACCAACCTCTCTTTATCAGCTACTTACAGCCCTTACAAAGGGTGATCAGTCCTACTGTGTAATGTTACTATTATCAAAATGGTAAGTGTGACCAAGAGCAAGGCTATTTAGGAGTGGCCTGTACAGGGCCACCAAATGCATATGCAAGTACTTTAAGAGCTTAAATGTGTCTCACAAATATAGGTTTAAATATATTTAATAATAAATAATAAAATAACAAGACAATACTCAATCAACACAGTTAATTCAGTGTTCAGAATCACAGGAAATATTTTAAAACAACATTGCAAGACAGTCTCAAAATACATACAGAAAACATCTAAACTAATCTTTACTATATTCCTATCTATATCTAAGAGATACTATGCTCTAAGTCTTATTTACAGACAACATGCAGGCAGAAGTGCTGATGATGGATGTTTCCAAGTCAAAATTAAAATACAAAATGCACACAGTCTCCCTCAGAGAGTTCTTAAATTACTATCAAATATTACTGCTGGGTCAGCTTGGGCAGCATCCCTCTTTGTCACCTGCCTTCACTTCCCAGTCTAACAGAAACTAACATCTCTGTGTTAAAATACATATTTCTCAGATGTGCTCAGAACTGTGTAGCTGCTAGAAAGTCATAAAGCAATCAAACACTTTACATTTTAAACCTAGTAATTACTTTTCTTTTCAGACAATAGAAAAACCTCTAGCTCTAGACATTGTGTCTGCTTGCTGCATTGAAACAAACTTTTACAGCACATTGCAAAGCACTTAATTTCAACTTATTTTCTTGATGTTTTGTAAGTTAATCGTCTATGTTCCAGCAGGGTATGCTGTGGTATGCTCAGTACATAACATACAGTTCTGTATAAATCATATCAATATTCACAAATGACATAGAATTATTTACAAAATTCCAGATAGCTGGGCTGGTAGTGTCACAGTTCTCCCTCCCCAAAAACTCAAGCTAGTTTTTCAAGTGATGCTGGTAAACGTTGCTTGAGAGGGTTGAGCCTATCTGGGAATACCTTACCCCATTCCCTGTCTTGAAAGCCCATCTGTGTTGGTATTGCTAACTCCACTCTGGCGCTGCACTGTCATATCATATGCTTGCAATCCTAGGCTCCACCTTAGTAACTTGGCATTTTGCTGTCTGCCTTGATGTAGCTATGTTAAGGGATTGTGGTCTGTAACTACAGTGAATTTCCTTCCATACAGATAAGGCTGAAGTTTCTGCAGTGCCCATACTATGGCTAGGCATTCCTTTTCTGCAGCTGTATAGCATTCCTCCCTGTTTTGGAGCCTATGACTGAGATATATCACTGGGTGCTCTTCTCCCTCTGAGGAAACCTGGCTAAGTACATCCCCAGTCCATGGTTTGAAGCATCCACCTGCACAAAAAAAATATTTTCTGTAATCTGGACTGGCTAACACAGGGGTCCTCCTAAAGCTCCTTTAAGATTCTGGAATGCCTGATCACATGCTGGGGTTCACACTATCTTATCTGTCTTGTTTTGTCTTGTCACGTCTTTGAGGGGAGCAGCTATGGTACTATAATTGGGGACAAACTTTCTGTAGTACCCTGCTGTCCCTAAGAATGCCCTCAACTGCTTTTTGGTAACAGGGGCAGGCCATGACTGAATGGCTTCCATTTTGGCAGGTTCTAGTCTGATCTTACCACTCTCCACTCTATGTCCCAGGTAGGAGACCTCTGCTATACCCACCTGACATTTGCTGGGGTTAGTGGTCAACCCTGCCTTCTGTAGTCTGTCCAGCACCTCTCTGACATGCTGAAGGTGCTCTTGCCAGGAATGGCTGTAGATGGCAATATCATCTAGGTAATCAAGGGCAAAATCACCTGCTCCTGCTAGGATACAATCTACCAGCCTCTGGAAAGTCACTGGGGCATTTTTCATCCCTAAGGACATCTTTGTGAACATACAAGCCAAAAGGAATCACAAAGACTGACTTCTCTCTAGCACTGGAAGTCAAGGGCACCTGCCAGTAACCCTTGGTAAGATCAATAGTGGTAAGATACTTAGCCCTACCCAGCTGCTCTAGGGCTTCATCTGTCCTAGAAATGGGGTAAGCATCTGACTCTGTGTGACTATTTAATTTCTTGTAGTCCACACAGAACCTGGTGCTGCCATCCTTCTTTGGTACCAGCATCACTGGGGAGGCTCAGGGACTGCTGGACTCCTGAATTGCCCCTAGTTCCAACATTTCCTGAATCTCTTCCCTCAGATTCTGTTTCACTCTCTCAGGCACCGTATAAGGAGCCTGCTTAATAGGCCTTTGGGGTCCTGTATACACATGATGCTACACCAGGTGGGTGCACCCTGGTTTTCCAGTGAACCTTCCCCCAAACTCCTGTAACACTGCTTGGATTTCTTTTACTTGGGTATGGGATAACTGCTGGGACATTGCTACCCCTTCCACTGAGATGTCAGTCTGAGCCTCACTAAGGAAATCAGTCGCCAGATCCCCCTCAAACTCCTCTGCCACTCACTGCAGATACTCAGTACAAAGACCTCCCAATCATGATAAGGCTTCATCATGTTAACATGATACAATTTGTGCCCCTGCCTCCTGCCTAGTGGTTCTACCATGTAGTTAACATCACTGACCTTCCTTACCACCTTTTAGGGTCCCTCCCAAGCAGCCTGCAGCTTGTTGTGTCTGACAGAAATGAGAAACATTACCTGCTGGCCTACAGCATACTCTCTAGCTCAAGCATTTTTATCATATCAGACCATTTTCTGCTGTTGGGCTTCTGTCAGGTTCTCCTGGGACAAGCCCATGAGCTCCCTGAGCCTTGTCCTGAGGTTTAGGACATATGCCACAACAGACTCCTTGTGGGATTCACACTCACCCTCCCACTCATCTAGAATCAAATCTAGAGGTCCCCTCACTCTATGCCCATGCAACAAATCAAAGGGTGAAAAACCTGTGGATTCCTGGGGCACCTCTCTGTAAGCAAACAACAGATAGGGCAAGTATTTGTCCCACTCCCTCTTAAACTGGTCTGCAAATACCTGTAGCATCATCTTGAGTGTAGAGTTTAACATCTCAACAAGACCATTACTCTGGGGTTGGTAGGGGTGGTCTTTAGGTGCTTCACCCCACAGTATTTCCATAGAAAAGCCAGCAGGCCTGACATGACATTGGCACCTCTGTCAGTCAGTATTTCTTTTGGGAAACCTACCCTGCTGAAAATTTCTAACAATGCATTTGCCACCGTTAATGCCTCAATGGAGGACAGAGCCATTGCCTCAGGGTATTTGGTAGCAAATCTGCTACCACTAGGATATACTTCTTTCCTGTGGAACTTGGGCTACTCAGAGGCCCCACAATACCCATAGCTACCCTCTGAAATGGCTCCTCAGTCACAGGTAAAGGCATCAAAGGAGCTTTCACCTTGTCTCCTATCTAGCCTACCTTTTGGCACTGCTCACAGGTCCTGCGGTACACTGTTACATCTCTGGAAATCCCAGGCTAATAGAAGTTCTGCATAATACATCTCTTTGTATGCTTTATGCCCATATGACCTGCAAAGGGAATATTATGGGCTATGGTTAGAAGTGTCAGATGGTAGGCTCTTGGTGCCACCAACTGCTGTATTCTCTCATCCTCTAACCCTCCCTCAGGGGTCCACTCTCTATACAGTAATCCTTTGTCCCAGTATACAGATCCCCATCCCTTGAGAATCAGGTGCCTCACTAGCTACCTCCCTCAGGCCTTGTATTGTAGGGTCTGAGAGCTGAGCCTGTCTCAACTCTCTCTTTGTAACCCTTGCCAGCTCCCATTCCACAAGAAGTCTGGCATCTTCTGACAGTGGTGCCTCACTGTCAGCCTGGGTACTACTACTATGCACATCTGCTCTTGCAGTCACTCTGTCCAAGGGAACATCAGTACACAGAAGCAGCTGTGGCTCACCTTCAGTCTCACTGCTACAGGATAGCTCCCTCTCTGAAGTAACCACCTCACCAGTCCTGGCTGCAAGTGTGCAGTCTGTCTGGGTCTCCCCCAGGCTACCAGACCCACATTCTTGTCTCCAAGCCTGACTGCACAAAGGGTACTGCATTATCAAAATCATTCCCTATCAGGACATCTGCAGGGATATCCTCAAACACACCTACTTGCTTGCTTCCTTTTCCACCCTCCCAGTCATGGTGAACCCTAGGCAAAGGTATTTGGAATGGGGTCCCTCGTAAACCTCTGACTGGAGTAGACTGCCCAAGCAAGTAGTGCTCCTCTGTAACCATTGCAGGCTTCACAATGGTTAGGTCAGAGGCTGTGTCTCTCTTAGCCATGGCCTCTTTCCCATTCACTAAGATAGGATATAACCTCTTGTGGTAGTTTGGTACCCTTGTTGTCTCAAGACAACCTACTGTTGGTATTTTGTCATACCCACTTACTGGCTCTCTCACCTTTTGTTCCTCACATTGCCTCCATGGACATCTATATTCTACATGGCTCCACTGGTTGCATTTAAAATATTTAACCCTTGGTCCTGGACATGTACCTGGACCAGTGGCTTCCCTGCTACTGGTAGATTTTGTTGGGGCAGTCTGGGCTGCCCACCATGGGTTCCTTTAGACCCATGAGCAGCACAGGGTGTCCCTTTCCTGTGCATTGATGCCCTGCTTGCTAGGTATAGGTCTCCCTTCTTCCCCAACTCATCTGCAGTAGTGCATTGTCTATCAGCTAACCAGATTCTCATGTCCTCAGGCAAAATGCTAAGGGCTTGTTCCCTCACCAAAAGGTCTGCCAGCTCTTCAAAAGTGGTGACCTGACATCCACTCATCTACCAATGAATATAAGTGATTAGTTCAGCAACATATTCACACACAATTTCATCTGTGTTGCATCTATGCTCACAAAACTTTTTCCTATAAGCTTCAGGTAGACAGTTTAGAAATTATAGTTACAGCTTTATCATGGAGTAAGGAGGTCAGGAACCGTAGCCAGAGCCCTTGGTCAACATTATATTGTTTACATACCCTCGCAAGCATATGAATGAAACTATCAAAATTATCCCCCCTCTGTAAATTGTGGAAGAAATGTACTGACCTTTGTTGCTTCTGGGGTTCGTTTACTCCCTTCCCCATTACCTCCATAACTCTTGCAAAGAGTCAGCATCTCCTTTTCATGTTGCCTCTGCCTCTCCTTCTCCTCAGCTTCCAGGCATCACAGTTTCTCATTTTCCTCAGCCTTCAGACATTGCAGTTTCTCATTTTCCTCATTCTCTAGATGCCTCAGTCTCTCTGCTACCTCTATTTCCAAATCATTGGTCTCTAGCTCAAGTCTCTTGAACTCCAGATGGATTTTTAAGTCCTCTGTGGAAAGGCTGAGCTGTCCATTTTCTGAGAGTTGTACATCTCCAAGGCCAGTCTGATTGTCCTCCTAGTTGATATTCTGCTATGCAGCTGTGAAAAAAGCTGCAATCATATTTGCTTTAGTCAGGTTGTCATGCACCAGTCTTTTAGCCTGGCACATCCCAGCCAACTGGCTTCTTGTCAGCTTGCCATACTCTTCTGCTGACATGCTTGCCTGCTCTCCCTGACTAAGTAAACAAAAAAATAAAACAATTGTGATATGAACTCTGAATGTTCACTGTGTGGCTGATTGGGAGCAGAAACACCTTCAATGACCACTGTACACAGGCTACAGGAATTCAATATCCACACCACTGCAAGCCAATTAATATGTGATGTAGCTAACTCACCACTGTCAACCAATTAATATGTGATGTGGAGATCCCACCACTGCCCAACAATTAATATGTGATGCCCCTGCACTGGCCCAGTAATCAAGGAGCCTCAATCCTCACCATTGGCAACAGTGAGGGGCATACACAATGGAAGGATGACAAGTATACACACAGTAAAGTACAATTTCCCTTAAGAGCACACATAGATCACAGTCAGTCTAGAGCTGGTTTCTCAATCTTTCTCCAGATCCCCAGTAAGACCCCCCACTGGAACAGTTATACAGTTAAGATCTCAGCTGAGGGGTCAAGCCAAGACCTCCAGCACCCTCTCTGTCCAACTAGTGCTTCGTGTCCCTGCCCAAGTAGCTGATACACACACACACTTTGAGCTTTGATTCACACACAGACACTCCTGGGGAAGGCTGGCACAGGTTTGCTAGCTATGCCCTCTTCTGCCCAAACTATAAGGTAGTTATCACTGCCATCAACCCTGCTTTATCAGCTACTTAAGGCCCTTACAAAGGGTGACCAGTCCTATGGTGTAATGTTACTATTATCCAAATGGTAAATGTGACCAAGAGAAGGCTATTTAGGAGTGGCCTGTACAGCATCACCAAATACATATGCAAGTACTTTAAGAGCTTAAATATGTCTCACAAATATCAGCCACAAAGAAAGGTTTAAATATATTTAATAATAAATAAAAGAACAAGACAATACTCAATCAGCACAGTTACTTCAGAGTTCAGAATCACAGAAAATATTTTAAGACAATATTGCAGGACAGTCTCAAAATAAATACAGAAAACACCTAAACTAATCTTTACTATATTCCTATCTATATCTAAGAGATGTACTATGCCCTATGTCTTACTTACAGACAAGACACAGGCAGAAGTGCTGATGATGGATGTTTCCAGGTCAAAGACAAAATAAAAAATGCACACAGCCTCTCTGAGAGGGGTCTTACTATCAAACATTACTGCTGGGTCAGCTTGAATGACATCTTTGTCACCTGCCTTCACTTCCAGGCTAACAGAAACTAACATCTCTGTGTTAAAAATACATATGTCTCAGATGTGCTCAGAACTGTGTAGCTACTAGGAAGTCATAAAGCAATCAAACACTTCACATTTTAAACCTAGTAATTACTTTTCTTTTCAGACAATAGAAAAACCTCTAGCTCTAGAGATTGTGTCTGCTTGCTGGATTGAAACTAACTTTTATAGCACATTGTAAAGCATTTAATTTCAACTTATTTTTTTTAAGTTTTGCAAGTTAATTTTCAATGTTCCAGCAAGGTATGCTGTGGTCACATTATTGAAGCTCACTATATAATATACAGTTCTGTATAAATCAGATTCACTTTAGAAGAACAAAAGCCCATAACACTGAAATTCAAAACACTGAGACCAAAATCTTGAAAATTCAAAACACTGAAAACTCAACACCTTGAATCCCATAACATTGAATATACATAGGAAACTAAAATGTAATATATGCCAGCACAACTACATACAGAAACAAATAAAAAATAAACTATATTACACTTTTCCAACTATAAATAGAGGGGCAAACCCCCTGCACCCCCTTCGTGGGGGGCTGCACAAACCACACACCCCTGCTACTTAAATACATCAACTCTGAGATCGCACTACAAAGAACAAAATGGCAGACATACCATTCTGTGCTTCATGACTGCATGTTTAGATTGTAAAGAAACTATCCTCAACCTTCTCTTCGAAACATTACTTTACTGTTAAAACATTACACATTACTATATATCACTCCGATACTTACCAAAGTTTCATAGGTAACCTCAGTCATATTCCCTTCTTACTTGCTATACTACAACATAACACATCTTAGTGTAGTGTAGTGCAAGCTCGGAGTTGATATATTTAAGTAGCAGGGGGTGTGGGGGTTCAGGAGGGCTTGCTCCCCTGCTTATATTTGAAGAAGTGTAATATGGTTTATTTTTTATTTGTTTATGTATACAGTTGTGCTGGAATATAGTACATGTTGCTTTCCTATGTTTTTTCAATGTGATGGGATTCAATGTTTCGAGTTTTCAGTGTTTTGAATTTTCAAGATTTTGGTCTCAATGTTTTGAATTTCAGTGTTATGGGCTTTTGATCTTCTAAAGTGAATCCATATAAATCATATCAATATTCACAAATGACATAGAATTATTTACAAAATTCCAGATAGCTGGGCTGGCAGTGTTTTTAAGGAAATATTTTTGTTGGGTTTAATATGAAGATTATGTCCAAAGTGATTATTCATTTATTGGGGAAAAGTCAGTATAATTTCTCCTTTTATAAGGGGAATATGAATGTTAAACATTGATTCATGTTATAAAAAGTGGTGATTTTTGAATATATGCACCACGAACTATGGCTTTTTCAAGACTGTTGGGCAAATTTCAAGGCCATAAGAGGTGAATACCATTGGTTCTTCGGATGTTGTGAATGAGTGAATGGAAGAGGTGAATACCATCCTGTTAGCTTTAATTATAAGCTCAACGGACTTTTGATAATATGGACATGAACTTTAAATGTTTTCATTTGATAAGTGAATGTATTTGGAAATTCGAGGAGCCTTGTGTCATATATGAAAGTATTTCTCTGGACAATGTTTTGTTAAATATGTGCATTATAACTGTGGTTTAATATTTATTGAAATTTATTGCTATAGGGCATGTGGCTTGCTTATGAAAGTTAAAAAAAGTTTGTGATTATAAATTTCTCTTTGCTTAACAGTATGGAACTTATTAACAATTGTTATTTGGTTGGTAGTAATTACACTGTTTTGGGGCAAAATAGGATTTTTATTTATGTGCAGTTGACAATTTTGTGTGTTATTAACCTAAAAGAAATAGTAGTCAGCTTTTCAACTATGGATTTGACTGCTATTCTAAAAGGGTTAGAAACTCAACGGCAAGACAAACTAGTTGAAACCAAGAAACGGTCGCAGCAGCAGTAGAGTAAACACCAATTTATTAAAAACACTTAAAGCACTTTTCATTTGCTGAGTATGCAAACTTCATCAGAAGTGAAGTTTGCATACTCAGCAAACGAAAAGCACTTTAAGTGTTTGAAGTTTGCATACTCAGCAAATGAAAAGCACTTTAAGTGTTTTTAATAAATTGTTGGTGTTTACTCTACTGCTGCTGTGACCACTTCATTCTAAAAGGGTTGTCAGTGGACAAAGAAGACATCCTGTTTTTTGGGATGGGTAATACAAATATAATGGGTAGTCAGGCAGTAAATAATTCTGACCATACTTGTACTTTTTTGTTTGACCAGCTTACTAAACATATGAAAAATTTAAGATTTTCTGTGTGGCATTTAAGACTTTTTAAGGCCTATTTAGAAAAAAGGATTACTCCTAGGGGCCTAAGAGTGCATATTAAAAAGTTGGTTGATCAACCGGATGATATGTTATTGTCATCTTGGGGGGATATGCAGCAGAAAACTTCTTTGCAGTTTGTAAGAACCTTACATGATTTTTATGAATGAAAAATAGATTTACATATACCGGAAGTTGCTCAAACATGTGAGAAAGCTAAATCAATTGAGGGCTCTGTTATTTATAAAGAATGTTTCAACAAGCTCAGAGAAGAATTACTTCTCTTTGAACGAAGTTTAAAAGAAAGAAAGATAGGCAAATTTATTTGAGACTCAAGGGACTACCAATTAGGTAAGCCCTTTGAGTTTATTAAAAATGGCAAACAAGGTAAAAATGTTAGATTTGCTCAGAAAGAATTTATATTCACTAGGCAAAAAAGAAAAAGAAATAAACCTATCTTGAAAAAATCTATGAGTGATACTTCAGAGGAAGATTCATCATTTACAGATACAGAGGCAGATCGACAGCAAATGCCACCGGCTACCAAAAGGTCATGTTTGGGGGTACAGGACAGTTTGCCATTGAATTCTGAGATGGCCCCTTTACCTTTGGGAAAAGAAGAAGGGGGGTAGTGATCGATGGATCTCTGGAAGCTATGCTGAACTTCCTGAAACCCAGGTAGAGCCCTCTAGTTGTTTTGTCTGAATCTGAAAGTTTGTTGCTGAGTAAGGGCCTTAACTTTATTCCAGGGTTTTTTGTCCCTGAGGATGACTTTGTGGAAGATTTATATGTGTTTTACAGACTGCTTAATTTGAAACTATATTTTCAGAATGGGGAATCTGTTGGTGAAAATAGTGGCTTCAAGTTTAATAAATCAACATTTATTCCACCTATGAATAAGAATGTAGAAGTATTTCAAAAATGTGTACTTAAGGAGTTACATTTTGGTTTAAATAGTCAACAATATATTTCTCCTTTTAATTTATCTAGTGAAGAAATAAATGCTTTGACACAGCTAAAAAATAACAAAAATATAGTTTGAGCTGATAAAGGTGGAACAACTGCTATTATGGATGAATCTCTATATGTTACCGAAGCAAATAAAGAGTTGCAAGATAACTCACTAGGCTGAACAAGGAGAAGGTTACTGTTAGCTGCCTGTCAGGACCCAGAATCCGCCACATAACACAAGCACTCAGTTCACTCCAGAACAAGTACAAATATGACTCTGTCATTGTTCATGTTGGTGTGAATGACCTGAGATGTACCTCCTTGGACTACATGAAAAGAGACAAGGAAGAGCTCTCTGATCATGTAGCCCAAGTGGGTATGACCCTGACCCTGAGTAGCATCCTGCCCTCACCAAGAATGATACCGCAGTATAAAGAAAAAAATTATCAATTTCAACAATTGGCTAAGCTTCTGGTGTCATTCAAAGGGGATCCAGTGTCTGTCAGCCTGGGATGACATGCTCGACAGGCCTTGTTGCTTTGCAAGAGGTGGCTTGCACCTGTCATCCCTAGACTTTTAAATACTGGCCAAGGCTCTTGCTGCCCCCATAGTGCCTTTTTGAGGCAAGGCTCAAAAGTCAAACCCACCTCTGTAAACAGCACAAATAAAAAATGAGGGTTATGCTACTCAACGCCAGGAGTTTAAATCTCAAAATGAATGTGCTCGAAGCACTCCTCAGTATGGAGAACATTGACATCTGTGCAGAAACTGAAACCTGGTTCAAGGCTCCACAGAGCACCCCAGCACTTCCAGGCTACAACTCATATCACACATTTTGGCCACAGAACATGGACCGAAACACAAAAGGAGGGGGTGTATCCATATTCATCAAGGATACCTACACCTCCAGGTTAGTGGCGCAGCATGATACCTCCGAGATCATCCATGTGCAACTAACATCAGGCAAATCTGCAATGCAAATTGTGACCTGCAACAGATCACCCTCCATGACCCAGGACCACCACTCCGCCTTTCTGGAGACACTGGAAAACTTGAAGGTCCTATCAAACACCCTGATATTGGGTGATTTCAATTACCCTACCATTAACTGGGAAAACTACTCAAGTACAAACTCCCAGGTCCAGCACTTCCTGAAATTTATCAACTCAAATGCCTTGGATCAGCTGGTAAACTCCCCTACCAGAGGTGAAAACATATTGGACCTGGTCATCATCAACATGGGTGACAGGTGTTCCTGACAGGTGGTTAGATCAGACCATAAACTAATCACTCTGGATGTCCACACCACACCACCACCTCAAACCAAGGAAACCACAGTGAACAACTTTGCTATAGCAAACTTCACCTTACTTAAGACAGAGGTGGTAAGTTTCACAGCCCCCACGCTAAAGGATAACAGTGTCCAAGATACAGGAACCTTTACAAATGCACTCTGTGAGCACCTACAACGATGCATGGATCATGCCATCCCTAACAAAACCAAGACTCACTCCCCTAAGAGAAGGAAACCAGTCTGGTGGACCGTTGCCATAAACAGGCTATACAATAGAAGGAGGAAAATAGTTCAGAAAAAAAGCAAATCCCAAGAAGGAAAGACATCCCTGATCAGTATCAGTAAGAAACTAAGGTCCCTCATAAAATCCTCCAATGCTAACTTTGAAAGAAAAATAGCCAAGGATTTGAAAGATAACCACAAAGCCTTATATAGCTATATCAAGAATCTAAGTGGCAACTCGAAGATATGCTCTGAGCTAGTGCAAAATAGCACAAAATATTCTGAACCCACTGATATTGCCAACATCCTGGCAGATAGATTTGGTGCAAACTTCACCCCCTCTCACCCCCAAAAGGGCCCACAACAATACCGGAAAAGTGTAGTGTCCCAGAAATCACAGATGCACAGGTGAAAACAGCCCTTTCAAAAGCCAAAAACACAGCGTCAATGGGGCCAGATGGTGTCCCAGGCTGTGTCTTGCATGAACTACAGAACAAACTAACCCCCCACCTAAACAAACTGTTCAACCTCAGCCTCTCCACAGGCTACGTGTCCATAGAATGGCGCACAGCAACGGTTATTCTGCTCCACAAAGGAGGGGCCACAACTGACCCTGGTAACTATCGCTCCATGAGCCTGACTAGCCTGGTCTGCAAGGCTATGGAGCGAATCAACATGGAACTCATTAACAAAGACATTGGGAACCTCCAAACACTTGACCCGACCCAGTTCGGCTTTGTTAAGGGCAGATCATGCCTATTAAACCTGGCTGATTTCTTTGAGACAGTCACCAAGGCCATAGATGAGGGGAAGGTAGTTCACACAGCCTATCTTGACCTTACCAAGACTTTTAACACCATTCCGCACTCAGGAATTATAGAAAAACTCACCAGCCTGAACATAAACCCCTACGTCACGAGATGGGTTGCCAACTGGCTTACAGACATAACTCACACGGTAAGAATAGCGGGCTCCAGATCCGACTCTAAACCAGTCATAAGTGGTGTCCCACAAGGCTCGGTCCTGGGACCCCAACTGTTTGGCATATACTTCTCAGAAGTACAGGCAAACACAGGAGGAGTATGGGTAACCAAGTTCAACGATGACTGCAAACTGGGAGCCATAATTGACTCTCTGGCTGACACGGACATTCTCCAAAAGGGCCTTATTGAGACGGACACCTGGTGTCAAAGTCATGGTCTCAAGCTAAATGCCAAAAAATGCATGGTCATCCCATTTGGGAAAAACAAAACCCCCATGAATTACCACATAGGTGGCAGCCCCCTTAATACAGAAGAGATAATAAGAGATCTGGGGACCCAGGTAGATAGTAATCTCTCCTTTGACAATCATATTGCCAAACTAGTTAGGAAATCCTTCTATGTAGCCCATCTAATTACTAAAGGGTTCGCATCTAGAAATAAAGAGGTTATAGTGCCCCTCTACTCATCACTCTTTAGACCCATCATAGACTACAATGCCCCGTTTGAGATGTACCTCACAAGACACGTCCAACAGTTGGAAAGACCACAAAAGTACCTCACCAAGAGGATTACTGATCTCAAACATATGTCCTATGCAGCCCAACTGGAAAAACTCCAGCTGTACTCAGTGGCATATCGCTTACTCAGAGGTGATCTCTGCCTGACTTACAAAGCCATGTCTAACTCAGAATTGATGGACATGCTCCACCTAAAGAAATCTAAGTCACTGCGAGCCACTCACTCAAGTGAGCTAAACCTTGCCATAACAATAAATGGAACATGCTGGAGAGATAGATTCCTGTCACAGAGACTCCCCATGCTTTGAAACAAATAATGCCTAACTACATTAAGCAGAGCCCCTCAGAGAAACCTTGACGAGTGGATGGGTAACAGAAAATACACCCCTGGGATCACTTCATTGGCTCTTTTTGACAGAGGCTCAGTTAATTAATCAATGGGGCAGTGAAATCTGACACACTCTGGCTAGGTTTATAAATGCCCTTGGGCAGATAGCCTTGTACCTACCGATGAACCTATGAACCTATAATAGATTCTATGCCTGTATGCCTCTTGATCCCACTTCTGATTTCAAAAAAGAAATTGATATGTTTCTAGAGTCTGCTGTTAGTGAGGGTATCATTGACAAACATACTATGTTTCATCTGAAGGTTAAAAATCCCTTCTCTCAATATTTTATAGGTTCATAGGTTTATACTAGGCTATCTGCCCTAGGGCATTTATAAGCCTAGCCCAAAGTTATGTGGCTTTCACCACCCCTTAAGTTTGAAAGGTACTATGCCCATTAGTTTACTGTGCCTCTGTCCAGCAGTGACACTGAGGTGATCCCCGGGGTAAACCTGCGATCTTCCATCCATTGATCAAGATTTCTCTTGAACAGGGCCAGCGAGGTGCTCTGCCTCACATGTACCAGGATTTTGTTCCACAGCATAGGGAGTCTCTGGGTGATGAATCTGTCCCTCCAGCACGTCCTATTTATAACTGTGTTAAGGTTTAAGTCTCTTCCTCTTGTATTTCTTATGGATTTAGATTTTTTGAGGTGGAGCATGTCCATCAATTCCGGGTTAGACATGGCCTTGTACGTTAGGCACAGGTCACCTCTGAGCAGACGGTATGCGACTGAATAGAGCTGGAGTTCCTTCAGTCGGGCAGCATAAGACATATTTTGAGACCCTTTATCCTTTTGGTGAGGAACTTTTGGGGCCTTTCCAATTGCTGCAGGTGTCAGGTAAGATACATTCTGAATGGGGCATTATACTCAATCATTGGTCTGATGAGTGATGAGTACAGGGGAACAATGACCTCCCTTGATCTAGATGTGAATCCCTTCATGATCAGGTGGGCAATGTAGAAGGTTTTCCTAACTACCCTGGCAATGTGGGTGTCAAATGAAAGGTTACTGTCAACCTGGGTCCACAGATCCCTGATAACCTCTTCTGTGCTTAGTGGATTGCCACCTATATGGTAGCTAGGGGTAACCTTGTTTTTCCCGAAGGGTATGACTATGCATTTTTTGGCGTTTAACTTTAGGCCATGGCTTTGGCACCAGTTATCCATTTCTATGAGACCCTTCTGGAGGATATCTGTGTTTGATGTGTTTTCAACTATGGTGCCCAATTTGCAGTCATCTGCAAACTTTGTCAGCCATAATCCTCCTGTGTTTGCCTGTACTTCTGAAAAGTAGATGCCGAACAAGAGGGGGCCCAGGACTGAGACTTGTGGGACACCACTTGTGACTGGCTTGGAGTCTGACATGGCGCCAGCCACTCTGACCCTGTGGGTTCTGTCACTTAGCCAGTTTGCATCCCATCTTGTGACGTATGGGTTTACATTTAAGTGGGTGAGTTTTTCTATGATACCTGAGTAGGGTATTGTGTCGAAAGCTTTTGCAAGGTAAAGGTAAGCTGTGTGGACTGCCTTGCCCTCATCAATGGCCTTGGTGACTGTTTCAAAAAAAATCAACCAAGTTTAAAAGGCATGATCTGCCCTTGACAAAGCCAAACTGGGTTGGCTCCAATGTCTGTAAGTCCCCTATGTCTTTATTTATGAGTTCCATTATGATCCTCTCCATAGCTTTGCAGACTAGGCTTGTCAAGCTGATGGGGCGGTAATTTCCAGAGTCAGTGGAGGCACCGCCTTTGTGAAGTGGGACCACAGTTGCTGTACGCCACTCCTTGGGTACGTATCCTGAGGTGAGGCTAAGATTAAACAGCTGCCCTAACAGCAGGTTTAATTCCTCATTGAGTTCATGGAGCACACAACCGGGGACACCATCTGGTCCCATAGATGCTGTGTTTTTTGCCTTGTTGAGAGCAGTTTTCACCTGAGCATTTGAGATGTGTGGGAGGCTACAATCCGCTGGGATAGATATCTCTCCTTTTGGGGGGGGGAGAAATTTGCACTGAACCTGTCAGCCAGTATGTTGGCAATGTCTGTTGGTTCAGTGATTTTTACATCATTTTGAACTAATTCTGAGCATATCTGGGAGTTTCCTCCCAGGTTTCTAACATAGCTAAAAAAGGCCTTATGATTGTCTTTTGAGTCCTTAGCGACTTTTCTTTCAAAATTTGCCTTGGATGATTTTATGAGCGATCGTAGTTTTTTACTTATAGTGATCAAGGGTGTCTTCCCTTTTAAGAATTTTGCTCTATCTTGTAGTAGCTTTCTCCTTTTATTGTAGAGCTTGTTAATGGCTGGGGTCCACCAGACTGGGTGCTTGCCTTTGGTGCAAAGAGTCTTTGTTTTGTTTGGGATTGCCTGATCCATGCAGTCCTGGAGGTGCTGATAGAAGGCATTTGTAAGTGATTCAGCTGTTTGGGTAGTGGTTTCCGCTGGCTCTGGGGCCTTGAAGGAAACCACACCAGTCTTAAGAAGTGTGAAGTTGGCTTTTGAGAAGTTTTTCACTGTGGTCTTTTTTATCTGGGGTGGGGGCGGGATGTGGACTTCCAGTGAGATTAGTTTATGATCTGATCTCACCAATGAGGGGTGCACCTCTGGTGCTGAACATTGTGTCCCCATGTTCGTAATGATGAGATCTAGTATGTTTTCTCCTCTTGTGGGGATGGTGACTAGTTGTTCCATGGCATTTGAGTTTATGAACTCTAGGAACCTTTGGACTAGAGTGTTGGGGCTTGAGTAATGATCCCAGTCTATATTCGGGTAGATGAAATCACCTAATATGATGGTGTTTGGAGATACATTTATCCCCTCGAGTGTTTTCAGGAAAGCTGTGTGAGGTTCCTGAGTTTGAGAGGGTGGCCTGTAACATGCTACAAATTGCAGAGCAGTCTTTCCTACGGTTAATTGCACCTGGATGGTCTCCGATGCTTCATACGTTGCCACCAACCTGGAGGTGTGGGTATCCTTGATGAATATGGATACCCCCCCTCCTTTCTTTGTGTGGTCCAGGTTTTGGGGCTGGAACGCATGATATGAGGTAAAACCTGATAGTGCTGGGGTGCTCTCAGGAGCCTTGAACCAGGTTTCAGTCACAGCACAGACATCAATGTTCTCCATACTGAGAAGGGCTTCGAGTGCATGCATCTTGAGGTTTAGACTTCTGGCATTGAGCAGCATTACCCTTAGTTTATTTTCTTTTTTGTGTTCTAGGGTGGTAGGTTTAGAATTTTTGCCTTCTTCCTAAAATTCACAAGGACTTGCAGCAGCCCCTGGTAGACCTATAGTCTCTGGTAAGGGTGCCTTAACTAAACCTCTGTATGCCTATCTTACTGTTTATTTAAAGCCATTGTTATCAGGGGTGAGAGCTAGGATAAAGGACACTACTGAATTTTTGAATATAATTTCTGATGCCCAGTTCGAGTCTAACTGGTTATTATGTACATTAGACGTTACGTCTTTATATACTAGTATTCCTCATTGGGCAGGTTTGTGTGCTTTAGAATATTGGTTAAATAAGATGTCCTTCTATAGCCCTGGTTTCAATACATTTTTGCTATGCTTAACAGAGCATATGTTATCTAAAAATGTTTTTTTTTTTCAACACTAAGTGTTTTTTGCAATTGAGAGGTGCAGCGATGGCTGCATTGTTTGCACCCATTTATGCTGACCTTTTTATGGGGTATTTGGAACAGATAATAATATATGACATACATCATAATATTTTTCTTGAAGAAATTGATATTTGGCATAGATTTTTGGATGACTGCTAGATGGTGTGGAAGTCGGACGCTGTATATTTACAGGAATTCATCCAATATTTGAATGAAAATAAGTGAGGCATCAGATTCATGGTAAACTATGATGTTACATCTATTTCATGTTTAGATGTTAATGTGTTTAAATTATCTGATGGAACTTTGTCCAGCACATTATATAGAAAACCCCACCATTCAAATACATTACTCCACGCCTCCAGCTGTCATCCTAAACATATTACAGCCAATATAGCTAAATCACAGTTTATAAGAATACACAGAATATGTTCCAATACTGAAGATTATATACATTCTGATAATGATCTCATAGGCCGTTTTGTTGAACGGGGTTACCCATTGGCACAAGTTAGGTAGACTAGTAGGGAGGTACAATCATATTCAAGAAATGAGCTTTTGAAATATAAAAATCATGGCCCTTGCTCAAGCAACAAAATTCGATTTACTACCACTTATGGTAGAAACACTCATGGATTTTTAGATATGATACAACAACACTGGGACATTCTGTTAACAGATGATAGGCTGTATGAGCTATTAGGTCAGAGATGTTTATTTTCCTTTCGGAAAGGGAAAATTTTAAGTAGTTACTTTAGCCATTATAAACATTTTTTACCCTCAATAAATTCTGTGCAAACTATTATAGATGGTACACAAGTGGTTGGTTGTTACCCCTGTGTCCATTGTTCTTTTTGTAAATTCATTTGTTCAACTAAGGAATTTTCAAGTAAGAATACATCTAGGGTTTTTTCTATTAGAATGTTTGCCAATTGTAGCAGTGATTGGGTTATATATCTGGCAGTCTGCTCTTGCACAGCCTTTTATGTAGGTCAAACCTCCAGACCATTAAAAATTGCAAATTTCAGAACATTTAAGTAGCATTAGAAATAAATCTCTGGCTAATGCCTTATATAAACATACTATCATACACAAGACAGCTGTTTTCAAATTTATTATTATTGACAGAGTGTTGGGACAAAGATTAATGAAAAGTGGTTGGCATGTTTTAAATAAAAAGGAAAAGTCTTGGATAGTGAAATTGGGGGGATTGTTTCCACCTGGTCTTAATGAACATTTGTAATAATTGTTTAAAGAGATTTAATTATTCCATTATGTTTGGATATATAAGATGTGATATGTACTGCTGTGTTTTACATTGAAAAAGACCTTTGGGCTGAAACCGGTCGGTTTTTGTACATTAAAAATATATTTGCTCCAGTTGAGTGCAGGCTGTTAGTGTTTTTTTAGTGTCACAATCATCTCATGAAAATGTAATCTATTTTTTAAGAACCATAAATATGTGCCCCTGCAAATAAGGCATGCACAGACTAAGCAAGTGGTGATTTTAATATGTAACCGTATAAGTAATACGACACATGCACCATCATCTGTGGAATAAAAGATGGGGGTTTCCTCCCTATATTAGTGTACTTTTAATGATCATGTATTGCTGCAGATGAAGCACATTTTAATGCACTATCTGGTGCATAAGCAAGCCTTTTGCAGCAGATTGATAACAAGAATATATCAGGCTTCTTGTAAGCTGTTCTGCACTATGTGTATGGCTTGTGCCTGTACTGCTTCAGTTGTGCTTTACATTCCTGTATGACAGAATTGTAGGATACTGGCCACTTGACCACATCTTCTAGGTCAGACCAGTATGCTAGCATCAGCTCCTTGAACCCTGTCACTATTCTGTACAGTAACACCTGTCCTTGAACCTTGCCAGTAGCAATGTCACTAATCTGCATACTAACATCTGCTTCTTGAAGTTTGTCAATAGCAGTGCGGCCAGGAATGAAACATCTATCCCAAGCCAAAGAGATACATGAAAGTCATGAACTTATCCCCAGGTCAAAATATTTAATTTTTACTAGAAAAACATCTAGCATATTGTCATAACTGACTCACTGAACATCTGGACACCAGTGCATGTCATACCTTACCACCCAAAAAGCTATATCTTAAATGCCTAAATAAATAAATATAATTCTGAATTGCTATATGATGAATATATATCTGATGTGAAAATATTACAAACCATAAAACTTATCAGACTGCAAATTAAATACGGCAACAAAGAGTTATCATTGCACTGAGGAATGTAAAATTCATTGCTTATAGTGCAAAAGCCATAGTGTAGCTCAGAAATGATGGAGCAAAATTTAAATTAAATTTAAATTGTGGGAGTGAAAAGTAAATGAAAAAAGCAGAGGCAAGAGAATGGTTATTTTCACCTTAGATAATATGGATAGGACTAAACCAGAAATGCAAAGTAGAACATGGCAATTTTACTGAGATGAAGTGTAGCTGTTTTTAGATAGGGACAAAGCAGCTGTGGAATGCACTTGTGTTACAGGCTAGCATGGAAACAAGGGTTTTTGTAACAAGTTCACATAAAAAAACTGAGCAACTAGCTGTTAGCAAAGCAAATAACTTGTACATAAAGTGATGCTTTACCTCCAGGATTTCTTTTCTGACTTCAGAACAAAGTTATTATCTAGCCAAATCCTGAGGTAAATTAATTAAATAAGGAGAAAGCTAATGAATAAAATGGTTAGTAATATGATGGAAGAGTAGACTTCACAGATTCTATGTGCCAGAAATTTATTTGAGATTATCCTAATGTATACAATATTAACACATTAGCCCGGAACAGGTATAACATACTGTTAGTATCTGGTTTACTACAAATAATTATGTTGCATTTAATTGACATTTAATTATTCAATCCTCAAAACATCTAAAACTTTAGGAGGTAAATACTCAAAACAATGACACTCCTAAGGTCACAAAATATAGATACATATATATATATTTTTTTTTTTAAGGAACAAGCCACCCACTCTCAATGGCATGGGGTCCAGACTCATCTTCTTGTTCTTCTCTGAGTCTAACTGCAATTACAAGGCACTGATGATCTTCCGTTGGTAACATTCTGAGATACCCATAAACAATTTGGTTTCCTGTTAAAAAATCTCACAATTGACCTTCTGACTGTAGATTTTAGAGAATTAAATGACAGTGTAACAGAAACTGAAACAAGTTTATATATAAAAATACTACTGTGGGGTTAAGAATGGAGGCTGGCTGGGAAGGAGCTTAAAATGCATGGAGCAGCATAAAATGATTACTACCATGCTAATAATTTGTTAAAAGAACAGACTTCCAATCTATGATTGAAACTGAAAATAAAACACTTGGTAAAATATGGGTATGGTGCCTAGTCGGCTGTATTACCAAGGTGAACAAAATGATAACTTTTATGTGACCTAGATCATTCTGAAAGAATGAAAACAGTACCAGGCAATAAAGATAGCACAATGCCATGCTTTTTCTTTAAGACTGTCAGAAGATGAGTCTTATCAAGCTAAAAAAAAAAAAAAAAAAAAAAAAAAAGATTCTTGAAAAGACTATGAAGTTGATGAGGTTGAACAATAAGTGAGCAATTTTAAATTGCTACAAGTGTGAAGCAGGCAATATTAACCACTTGATGCACACTTATGCAAGAAGCTGAAGTTAACCTAGAGTAAAATTATGGAAAAATATCACGATACATTAATAAAACCCATACTAATTAATAAGGAGGAGGTTTGCAGGCAAATGAAAGTACAGAATAAGAATAAGGAATAAAGATGTGGCAGGATAAAGGACAAGACAACAGAGCTGTACAGTAAAGAGCTGTACAGTAAAATCTTTCACAAGCCAGATGCTTATGTTCTAGTACAATGGCGTTACTCATTAAAACTGGAAGGACTCTGAAACAAGTTAAAGGATGGAAGGCAATAGTGGCCAATAGAAAATCAGGAAAAAAAAAAGAAAATTGAGAACTGCTAAAATAAGTATAGCTGGCTTGAAAGTATAAAGCAAAAAGACGCATGAAGAAAAGGTTGTAAGGAGGGGCGTGGCCAAGGATGAACACAGGATAGCAGCAGATTTCTTCAGCTCCACCAATTTCATTACACTGACAGGAATTAATTACTTAAAAAATTAATTTTTGAAGTAATTTTCTTTCTAAATATGTTTGTTTTATATAGTTCTTGAACTATATCTAAAAAAGAAAGGAAATCTTAACAATATTCCTGTCAGAAATCACTTTGGAAATTTTCCTGTCAGTTTATCAGTCTGAAATGAGTTCCAGTAAGACAAATTCTCAAGACTCCAGCATCAAGAAAGAATTTCAGTCTCTGATAATTATAATCCAGCAACTTACTGCTAAGATGGATAAAATGGATACTAAAATAGACACCTTCATAGAAAAAACTACAAAACAAATAGACTTGTTACATATAGACCTGCAACAACAGAAGATCCAGATGACAGGCATAGAAGAAGCTGTGAATGACATGGAAAATAGAATACAAGAAGAGGAAATCAACGTTGAGTTTCTGCTGAAACAAAATACACATTTACAAACAAAGCTGGATGACCTGGAAAATAGATCTAGGCGCAATAACATTAGGATTTTTGGACTGCCAGAAAATATTGAAGGTAACAATATTACTTCTTTTTTAACAACATGGCTCCCTAAAACTTTAGACTTACCAGAAGCATTCTCTTTTGGTATCGAAAGAGCACATAGATCTATAGCTAATACTAACTCTAACAAAAACTATCCTAGATCAGTTATAGTTAGATTTCTATCATCTTTTGATAAACAGATGGTTCTTAAATCTGCTTGGGCTAAAGCTCCTGTTAAGATTAATGAGACAACTGTGCGTTTTGACAATGACTATTCTTCCATGGTAATAGCTAAAAGAAAAGTTTTTCTGCCACTAATAAGGGAGCTTAAAAAGCACAGTTTAAAACATACCTTCTGTTTCCTGCCAAGCTTAAAATCTTCCTTCCTGATGGTCCTAAAATTTTCGATGACTTAGACTCTGCTTTACTGTTTATCAAAAAAAATAAGATTTTGGATAAAATAGAAGAAATGGAATGGGCTAGTCCTTCATTAAAGAGACTGGCAACTGAAACTTAGTGGAAGACTTCAGAGAAGAAGAAGAGACTAAAAAACAAATGATTTGTTCTATGTTTTTTTTTTCTCTTATCATTTTATTTCATGATTAATCTTTTTAAATATAGTTACTGCATTTCCAAGAAGCAACAAATATTTTGAAAAAGATTTATTCAAAGTTATTCTCTGTGTGCAAAGAAATGTTTTGTTTCATAACTAGTCAAAATACCTGGAGATTTAATGGCAAGTTGTGATTCAACTGGTTTCTCTTTCTGAAAAGGAGAAGTAAGGTCAGTAATTTGATACATTTTTTTTCTTTATCTTTTTTTTTCTTCTTCTTTTCTTCTTTTCTTTGTTTAAACAATGACATTCTATTTAGATTATGTAGTGGGTAAAGGGTGGGGAGGGCAGGGAGAGAAGAGTAATGAAAATATGATTAATAGAATAATAACATATTTATTCCTTGTAAAAAGTTTATATGTTCTTCAAATGCTATTCCTAATTATACATTCTTGATTACACTGCTTATGCTTGTTTGTAAATAATCTGTCATGCTTTAACTAATAATAATTAGAACTAAATAATAGTAAATAATATGTTTTATTTTTAACTCTATTAATATAAACAGTAAGTAATATTCCATTGTATATACTTCTTATAGATTTATCTTACATTTTTTTATTTCTGCCTTACACCCTTTTACTTTCTACTCTCTTTTTCTTTTCTTTATTAATATATAGAAATGCTTTTGATCATATAGACACAGTAAATAATAAGATTTGCATAAAAATTGAGTTGGGACAAAAATATTGTGTTTTATTACTTATTAATAATTTTGGGCTTAATTTCACTTACATAGAAGATGTAATAACCTGTAAAATACATTGTGAAGGTTTTGTCATGTTTAGATGCATTTACACTGCTAAATGAATGTTTGTCACTAGTTTTTAATAAGTTTCCCTTAAAATGTTAAGAGAGACAATCTGGGATGTGGGCTGTCTCATGCACAGTGTCCATGATCTACTTCAAAAGCTTCAACTCTCAGAATTCTCACAGAGAAGCTGAAAGCAGCTTGTCTCACCTTTGACCTAGATATCACACTGACACATCACAGATTCAGGAATGACACTCTACCAAGAAATAGAAATGATACAAATGCGACTATGTGAAGGAAAATGAACTCTTTAACATCTAAATGTGAGTTATTTTATATAATTACTTAAATAGCTATGTTATAATTCATAAAATATGTCAGTTATAATGAATTTAAATGATACAGTTTCTTGTAGTAAGTAAATGTCTTATTTTAGAGGGCATAGAAAATGAAACATTTATTCAAGTGTTTTTGAAAATCTACTTAACAGCAGCTTAATAATCTGTGTTAAAAACTTATGTTCCAAACATATACATCACTATAACTCATTTAATTCATCTGATTGACAAGCATAAATAATTTTATAACTCTATACTGGAAGAAATTGTCATGTGATATATTTTAAAGCAGTAGTATAGCATGGTTGTAAAATCTGGTTACTAAAATGTGTTTGCTGTGCATTATTTTGTATAAAGCAGACAGATTTATTGTAGGGACAGCAAGTAAGATAGTGCTAAGTAAGGACACAACTCAGTGAGATCAGATATATATATGTGTGTGTGTGTGTGTGTGTGTGTGTGTGTGTGTGTGTGTGTGTGTGTGTGTGTGTGTGTGTGTGTGTGTGTGTGTGTGTGTGTGTGTGTGTGTGTGTGTGTGTGTGTGTGTGTGTGTGTGTATGTGTGTGTATGTGTATTTGTGTGTGTGTGTATGTGTGTGTGTGTGTGTGTGTGTGTGTGTGTGTGTGCGTGTGTATGCATATGTATATATATATATATGTATATGTGTATGTGTGTGTGTATGTATGTATATATATATATATATATATATATATGTGTGTGTGTGTGTGTGTGTGTGTGTATATGTATATATATATATATATATATATATATATATATATATATATATATATACATGTATGTGTGCGTGTGCGTGTGTGTGTGTGTGTGTGTATGTATATATGAATATAAGTGTTTCTGAGAATCTGCATAACTATGCAGTATGATTTATAACAATTTCTATGAATACAATATTTTATTCTATTGACAATAATGAGTTTGAGTAAATGCTCATATACAAGCAATTCAAGGTTTTTTTTGGAAGCCGTTAATTGCATTTACATGACAGAAAATAGATGCATCTTAATATATGTAATGTCTGAATCATATTAGCCAAAGTTTTTGATTTAAATGAATGTTAGAACTTATTTTTCTCTCCTCTTGATTTCTAACATCAAGATTATTTGAATGCTATTTGAATACAAGTGTTTTATATTACATGGATGTATATAGTAGTATGAACAGTTTAAAAAAAAAAAAAAAAAGGTTTATTTTAGTTTATATGATGCTGTTTTACCAAATGTGTAGTCTTGTCTTGCTAGATAATTGAATTGAAAACTGTTAACCTCAGTTAAATATAACTAGTATTAAATTGATAAGGTGGTAGCTGAGGTACTGCTGCTTAGGGTAGGGGTTAACTTGAGTGGTAAATACTACTCTAAGTTGGAGTTTATATCTCCAGGCTGGATGCAAGGTTTAATCCTTACATTATTTTCACTTGTTCATTGTTATTTGTATATAGTTTTGACATCCACAATATATTTTGTACATTCATTGTCACTACAAACAAAATTGAATCCTATACGAAATCCCATAAGAGATTCAATAAATACAGCTATATTTAAAGGTACACCTAAAGGAGGAGATGTAACATTACTTATCTTGTTATTTGTTATTTTGATCATAAGATTCTTAAGTTTTAAAAATGCCAAATGACATCTTTAAAAGGAATTTCTTTAAACATTAATGGATTGAATAATCCATGTAAAAGGGCAAGCCTAATAAGATACATTAATTTATATAAGGCCAACTTAGTCTTTCTGCAAGAAACCCATCTCTTGAAAAAAGATATTGATAAACTAGCCACAAACAAATATACAGTATTGGTTAGTTCAGAGCACACTCAGAAAAAAAGAGGAGTGGCTATTTTATGGAATAAAAGTATGCCCATTCCTAAAACCATTAAGTCTTATCAGGATGACAAAGGAATGTTTTGTATGGTTACAATACAAATTAATGGGAAGACTTACACTTTAATTAATGTATATTGGATACCTGGAATTGGTATTAATACAGTGAAACATCATCTTGATAAGATCATATCATTCTCTATAGGAGATATTATTTTAGCTGGTGACTTTAATTGTATACTACATGAAAGTGATACTACCACTATAGGAAAAAGAAGAATTACATCTAACGCAAAACATTTAAATGATTTTGCTAATTCTTATCATTTTAATGATATTAATAATCAGATAGATTCAAAATCATTACCATACACCTTTTTTTCTAACAGATACAAAACTTATTCAAAAATAGATAGGGTCTTTATTTCTAACCAGATGGTAACAGATTTAATTAATTCCAAAATCATTTCATGTCCTATATCTGATCATAATTCAATTGTTTTTGAATTCATGATAAAAAATACTCATAATGTTCAGATCAAAAGGATACCAGCATACTTAACTCAACTAAAAGACTATAAAGAATATATACTTTCAGAAGTAAAACATTTTTAGACATAAATAATACTCCTGAAGTCTCCATTGTTTATGTTTGGGATGCCTTAAAATCATATCTATATGGACAAAGTATCAGATGGTATAATAATAAAAGGAAATCTTGGGATAAGGAATTGTTAGATATTCAAAGTAAATTAGACTCCTATAAACATAATAATAAAGAAAATATTATAGACAAGAAAGTTATTGAAGAAATAAACAAACTAAATGAGAAATACAAAGAAATTTTAACTCATAAAGTTAAAATAACTTTAGAGAAATACAAGTTTTTGTCTTATTCAATAAGCCCCAAATACTTACATAGACTTAAAAATAAAACAAAACGGTTGAATAAACAAAACCATATCAAAGAAATCTTTTCTCTAAGGAAAAAGAAGAATGTTTCTAGTATACCAGAAATACTAGATGAATTTAGAAATCACTTTCACAAAATTAACCATAATAACATTAACATGGAACCTAAAGATAAAATAAAGGAGTTTATAACCACAAACATGAATAAAAAGCCTAATAAACAACAGATTAAACTATTGGACAAAAGTATTTCATATACAGAGGTTATCACACAAATAAATAAGCTTAAATCAAACAAAGCACCGGGTAATGATGGTATTATACCAGAGATATATAAAATCCTTTCTAAAAGTACATATTCATTAATACATAAGGTTTTTATTTTGGCCCAAACTGAGTTAATAACCCCCCCATCTTGGCAATATACATTTATTTCGCCAATTTTAAAACCTAATAAAGATCCAACTAGATGTTCTTCATATCGGCCCATCTCATTACTTAATGTTGATTATAAAATGTTTATGAGTATATTTGCTGATAGATTGAAGACAATCATTCCCGGCATTATAGATATAGATCAGACAGGCTTCATTGTAAATAGAAATACTTTTGATAATATAAGAAGAACTTTAACATTAATAGATTTTGCAAATAGGAAAAGAAAGATTTAACACTTATTAGTCTTGATATAAGTTCAGCATTTGATTCAGTAAGTTGGGACTATCTGTTTACCTTAATGAAGTGCACAAACTTCTCAGATGCATTTGTAAATCTAATTGAGCATTTATACAAAGGAATGTTGGCTTAAATTAAGGTAGGAACATATGTTTCACAAAAAATACCCATTCTTAAAGGTACAAAACAAGGATGTCCACTTTCTCCACTATTATTCACTTTAGTAATGGAGCCTTGGGCTAATTTGATCAGAAACAGTACTGACATAGAGGGTTTTGAAATAGATAAAAATACAACATCCAAAATTCAACTTTTTGCAGATGATGTTCTAATTACATCAGCAGGATCTAATTATTCTATGCAGTCTCTATTTGATAACATGATGAATTTTAAAAGTATTTCTGGTTTAATATTCAATGAAGAAAAAACTAAAATACTACCTATATATACACGAAAAAATATTCTCATTAGTGATTTTACTAAATATGTACCCAATTCAGGTCAGATAACTTATTTAGGTATAATACTATCTAAAGATATTAAATCTATTATATATAATAATTATAATACCTGTTTTCTTAATATACAAAATCTTTTTAATACCTGGAATAATATGTTTTTACTATGGAGGAGAGACTTACAATTATTAAAATGATAATATTCCCCAAGATTTTATACTTAATACAATCAATAATACTTCCACCTACAAAAATAATTATCAAGAAACTGAATACACTAATGTTAAATTTCCTATGGGCATCTAATAGACCTAGGATTGCATTAAAGAAACATACTAATAGCTGGTCTCAAGGGGTATTTCTTTTCCAGACTTTAATTTATATACTATCTCTTCTATTGTAAAAGTTATTACTTTATTAATAGATCAGTCATATGTCAAAATGGAAAGATTATTGGGAGCTAATTAGTATGCACTTCATGAAAATCTCCTTAACACATAAAAATATGATTGTAAATAACTCCATGTTATGGTTACTAAAGGAATTTTGTACTTCACCTATTACACCTAAACATATGGTTTGTTACCCATTAAATATTATTATTAGTTATCGTAACTTTATATTCATGCACCCTAAGTATAGGGAATGGAATTTTATTGTATTCCCTATAATGTATACTCAGGGTATGCTTTTGTCATCTACTTCTGAAGGAACTCATTTAGCTATAGATAATGATCTAAAGTACTGGTATCAGTTGATATCTGATAATAAAGTTAAAAATCTAGATTTTTAAAACAAGAATTTGATCTAAGAGAAACTTGCTGGTTAGAGGTTCAGACCTTTAGACAACATCTCATTAATAAAATAGATCTAATGTATATAACAGTTAAAGAATCTATTCCAACACTGATTGATTACTTGATATTAAATTTACAACATAAAGTTTCTGATAAAGGTAAACTTTCATACATACATAAAATTATCAGACAAGAAACTTTTTACAGTGTAGATTCATACTGGAATTATTTCACTTCTATTAATGGGGACCCACCAAATCAACAAGATAAACAATATATATTGGAATCTGCTTATAGAACTACGTCTTCCATTGTCTGGAGACTTTATACATGGACATTTTTACATAGATCTTTTTATACACCTTTGATGATGAATAAAATAAATAATAAAGATAATTTATGTAAGAGATGTAATGTAGAAATTAATGCTGACTGGGCTCATATGTTTTATAACTGTATAAAATTGAAAGAATACTGGAAGTCAATTAATGAATTTTTGCAGGCTCTTTTTACAGATAACTTCATTATTACTAAATCTCTTATATTATTCAACACACCTATACCTCAAAGTGTTAAAAAGGTTAAACTTCCCCCCTTGTTATGGTCTATTCTAGCAGTGGCTAGGAAAATAATAACTAGAAATTGGATTTCAGATACATCTCCTTCGTTCAATGAATTTAAAAATGTTATGAATATAGTGTGCCATATGGAAATAAACACAATTAGGACAAGAACAAATAGAAAAACATCTTATTATATTGTATGGGATAATTTACAAAATTTGTTAAAAAAATTTTAATTTCAATAGCATGGTATTTTAGTTTAATTAATTGATCTGATTGTAGTGGATGTCTTTGTAAATACTTTAGTTGTTTTGTTGAATGTTATAATAATACCTATTTTTAATTACTTGTATAAAATTGTTATGATATTTCTCTTATATGTTAAAACAATAAACCTGTTTTGAAAAAAAAAAGAAAAGGTTGTAAGGCAATGAATTGTGCAAATTAATACCTATGCATTATTTAGCTGGGTCAGATATGCTAGGTAAGGGGAGGTTGAAGGAATTGCCTATTTTGTTTTCAAGGGGCTGGTGGTTAAAGCAGTGCAAAAATTTCCAGTTTTTGTGACTGAGAAATAGCCAAGGATTCGCTTAAAGGGCAATTGCTCATGATACGTTTGTTCTTTTCTAATCTGCTACTAGTTTTCTAAAATTAACATTTTTTTAATCTCTTGTTCTGTCTTTTCATCTTTCTTCCTTCTCTACTTACAGTCCAAAATATCCTATAAACACCCCATGCCCAGTTGGTACAATAACTAAATGTAACATTTTTCAAGAAATATGTCTATTTTATGTTGAAGCTATATTAAACGACACCTAATTCATCAGAAGCAACCTGATAAATCAATAAACTGAAGATTTCTGATACAAAATTCACTTTACTGCAGTATAGAGAGAAATTAGAAATATATTCTAGCTTCAGAACTGAAATTTTTGTATTGAGATAAAACTAAAACATGTGTGCTGCTTTTATGGCCTTTAGCATATTGCCTCTCTGCACTCATTTGAAGCCATTAGACCACTTGTGACCAAATGACAGTGTGACTCCGTAACATGTATGTAAAATCCAGAGTTAATTGACTTCATTGCTGTAAAATGACTGCAACACAAAGAAACGATTTTGTTTTCATTAAAAATTTAGCATTTTGATACAGAAACCATTTTGAGGTAAACCTATATTCCCCCAAAGGAAAATAGCAAGAAATGTCAGTGCTTTAACCACTCTGGGCTGGTTTAATATTCCTTACTGCATATCTGAAAAAGAAAAGTAACCTAAGCAAACGCTAACACACGCATGCGAAAAAAAACTTGCAGTTTGAATTTTTGAGCTAATGTTACGAAACTGCTAAGTTGTTTGTTTTGACAGTCCAGCCAGTGCAAACGTTCTGCTAAAAGAAAATCTTCAGCCCGTGATAATATACCACAGCTTCACACAGATCGCATCAGTCTGCATTATTATCTGAGGCAAACAGCTTGGCTCCTTGCCATTATTTGTGTGTGTATACCCGACATCACTTGCCATAGTGGCCGTAACTGAAGGTAGCTAAAAATGAGTTTCTCAAGTTCTCTGATTACAAAAATCTTCCCTGTGACGTCAGTAATCCTTAACAGACAAGCTGCTATTGGGAACTTTGCATGCTGTTACGAGTGCCGTGCTATTTCGTAACAGTTACTATGAAGTCTTGATCAATCCGGCGAGACCTGTAGGAAGCTAACAAGTGACTGTGTGGAGAGGGCCATCTGGAGTCAGCACACAGACAGAGGGTGGTGCGGCTTTAGTATATCAGTGCCATGGACAGAGGCAAAGAGTGCAAGTGAGTGTGTGGAGAGAGCCCTCCAGAACAAGCACTACAGAGGGCAGTGCGGCTTTGGTATATTCAGTACCATGGACAGAGGCAAAGAGTGCAAGTGAGTGTGTGAGAGGGCACTCCAGAACAAGCACTACAGAGGGCAGTGCGGCTTTGGTATATTCAGTACCATGGACAGAGGCAAAGACTGCAGGTGATTCCTTCAGCGTTATTTATGGAAGTAGCAGGCAAAGTGGGCAGCGGTAGCTTCTTGTAGGAAAGAGCAAATGCTGCCTGACTGTTGCAGTTAGCAAAACCAACAGTAGCATCGGGGATTTGCTTTTAAGCAACTTTGATTTGCATAATTCGAAAACACTTTTCATGATCTGCAACTCATCTACAGCTATGTATTCCTGACAGAGAAAAATCGTTAGGTGGAGCAGTCTGCCCTACAACGTTGATTGAAAAAAACGCACCTGACTCAAACGCTGACAAAAAGTCTTGAAAGCTTGGTTTGTGCTTCTTTGCACTTACCCAGGCAAAGTCTATCTCTGTTGAATGAGCCATTGCGTTTGTTAGGTAGAGGAGTCGGATGGTGTATTTATTATATGTATTGTCTCTTGAGACCTGTTTGACAAGTTGTTTTCAGTTTCCGATCTGCTGTTTCAGCATTTCACATAACTTAAGGATGATTCGCCTGAAAACAGAAGCCTGCTAGATGCTATTTGAGCGATGTGATAAACATTTTTAAACTTGTGGAGTGCGACTCCTTCATTTGACGGATCTTTTGTTTGGAGGTAAGGACTCTCCCCTTCTCAGCGCCCCAACAACGTCTCCCTCCTCCACGTGTGTGTGTGTTATGAGCATTTTATTATCAACTCGTATAACCAAATATCAGATGAATTATACTAATTTATATAAATGTATCTATTTCTTAACGCGAAAAAAATCTGGACAAAGCTTAAAATAATGGGGGGGGTGCAAAAATAGGGATCGATTTTAGGTATTGCTTTTGTAAACGTAGAAACTCACCAGAGTAACAGGATTTGTTAGCACACACTTTCTGAAGGACGTAAAGCCTGCAACTCAAACACCATTCATTGTTTAATGACTTCAATTCTTAGTCATTTGCCAGAAAACCACAACTTTTATGAGGAACAGAACAAAAGTAAGAAGCGAAAATCTGAACATTTGAGAGGCGGCTTGCGGAGGGAATGTTAACAGGGCTTTAGACTTGTAATCTGGTAAATTTAGGTCGATTCACACATCTTAACTTGCACGCTATAAGAAACTGAGATAACCTTTTTTAACTACTGAACAGGACCAAAGCAAGAAAGCGTTAAACAGTTTGGCTTAATGTAAAGTTTGGACTACTTTCCAGACCTTTGTGTGTGTAAGTAACACCATTTAGTAAAGTTTCATTATGATGATAATTCGAGCAGGAGGCTGTTGAGAATATTAATGCTACTGTTGTAACAGTTGTCTTCCAAAAGAAAACAACTCTATAATGTTGAAGATATGCTGCAATCACAGACTAGCAGTGACAATTAAATAAAATTAATAATTTATACAAGAAGTAATTAGTCACTGCCGTGTTGAAATAAGCTGAGATTTTGACACAGATAATTAATTACTCATTCAGTAATTGCACAAAGACAGACTTGTCCAAGCAAAAATGTAGTCTACTCTGCAGTCATGATGTAATAAAGGTTTATCTTGGGCGTATTAGGAGACATTATTTTCATCTCCGGAAGTGGCTGTGTAAAAGGATGTCTGCATTCTTTACTGTGCATTATTTTTACAAAACCTGTAACGATGCTATAGATAAATACTTTAGAGCTGAAGGTGTATATTAATTGAAGATGATGTATGGCATTGTGATTTGTTTACATGGATAGCAAATTTATTTTTCTGTATATGCAGACAGTGATTGATATATATATATATATATATATATATATATATATATATATATATATATATATATATATATATATATGTGTATGTGTGTGTGTGTGTATACACGTTATAAGTGGAATATGAAGTGTATAACAACTAACTTTATTCAATTGTATTTATAAAAATTTGCAAAATATATCTTTTATGATGCCACAGTTTTGACTAATTTTATAGAATGCACTTGAGATATTACACTCAGATATTTCTACCGTTTAAGCAAAAGATAATGTGTATACAAGATGATTAATACATTATCAACACATTTTAGAAACATTCTTTCTACAGTTAATGCTAAACTGTCATTCTTCCAGCTGGAACACGTGTCTACCCCTACAAGTGTCAGTGATAACCAGTTTAAACATTATTGTTGGCCCCATGAAAGAAAAAGGCATGCTACATTAATGGTACAGCCTTACTATAATTTATAGTCAATATTCTTACATCAAATTAAGAATAAAAAGGGCAGATCTCTATAAGTATGCAATACTGACCAATCTTGTGCACACATATTGAGAGTAATGTAAAACATATCATTCATGTGTACATTTGTTAAATGTAATACTATAGTTTAAGGAAAGATAAACTAACTGTTCCTATGAAATGATGAGAGCTCTGAGTTAGCAGACCACAAGAGGATTTCATGACCTTATGTTCCCTAATTATACCACTCAACAATTCAGATTTTCACAAAATGCCCAGATTTTTGCCTCATATTTTTGGTCTGTTCCTCATAAAATTTTGGTTTTCTGGCAAACCACTGAGGATTGAGGACAATAATAACAGACATTTGAATTTCAAATTACATATCCTTTACAAGATCCATGTTAATGTAAACCCTGTTATTCTACCAACTTTATAAGTTTGTAAGAGAACTATTTAAAAATTGTCTCTATTTTTGAGACTTTGCTCACCCATTATTTGTGGCTTTGACCAGTTTTCTTGCTCTAACAGGTTGAGAGACATGTCCCTAACAATTGCATGATTGTTTAATAAGGTGGATCCTAGATTATATTTAGCATATGTGATTGGTGTTTATTCCTATTTAGTATATAGATTAAAATGATATGTACTCCTCATAAATAATTTTAAGGAGATGACCACGTATTATTCCATATCAATTTGTCGGGATTGCATTCAACAGCTGGGGTTATAACCCTCCATATATTTGCTGCCTGTTGCAATAAAAACAGCTATGGAATCCCAAGCTCATGGTAGGAACTTGGACTTCCAGATTCCAGCATGTTATAGTAAATTAATTTCTGTAGGTAACAGATGCATCATGGTGTATACATTTGCATATTTATAGAAACAGAACTTCACATAGCTAAACTCTTGTTTTCAGTCACCATGGTTTCTGGAAATATGTATTCTATATATGAATAAGCTGTCAGACTGCTTTAGGTGGAATGTGCTTTCTTAAAACATTTGTTGTATTCCACAGCTTCTCCTGAGTATGGGCCCCCAAATTTGTCCTTCATAATCCTTATTCTGTATGTCAGTACATGTAGGAAGTTTAAGTGAGCCAAAAGAAAACTAAATAATTTTCTCTGGGCATATTCTGCACTTATAGTTTTCCTGTATGAGTTGTAATAATGTTGCTGTAAATGTCTGCTATTTATGTTTAGAATCACATAATGCTATAGTAACCAATACTTAGTGGACGCACATCACGAGCCTATTCAAATGGCCTTTGGATAGGTGGATGGATGAATGGATGGACAGATGGCTGGAGAGCTTGGTCAAAAACTTGAAAACAAATGGTAATATTTCATAGTCCAGAGAGATGTTACTATCCTGTGAACACTAAGCTGATCACTAGTGATTCTTAGTATGAAGTAAAAGAAGTATGCACTGCTCATTGTAACTGCTTTACTTAGTGTTGTTAAAGCAGTTAACCCTGCTTATAAAATACAATGATCACTTACACTTTATAGAAAATCACATTTAATGTCAGTAAACTGTTAAAAAATGGGTATAAGCCTGACAAAAAACGAAAAACCAAAACACGAAAGTAGCAAAAAACCACAGGACAGGAACTGGGATGCTGCAAGTTTATTCTTCCGGTACCTCGGCTAGAAAGAAGCCTTCAAAGGAATAACCACTATCAATTTGCTGCATCTTTTATACTAAATACATAAAAAGCAATAAATCAATCAAACAATTAATACATCAAAAGGTTTAAAGAGACCATACACTGGTAAAAAACACAGCATTGGAGGCTGACCAAGTAGCATTAGCATGCCCCATCCCTGACATGACAAATCAGGGAGGAAAATGCTTCAAGTAGCAGCAAACCAGTGAAGGAGCACTGTGTGAGATGTGGGGTTGTCCATCCCACTGCCCTGCTTACTTCTATGTGTCATAATTAAATCTGACCTAATAGTTCAGAGCAACACTGAGTAACTTAAAATGACTGAAAGGACATAAACACTGTCCTCAAACAATTCAGATAATGATCTTACAGAACGACCTTTATTGAATGCCAAACAGAAATGTACACTAACCCTTCCTATAATATGTTTTACATTGTGGGGGTGGCTTCAGGGAGGTGCAAATTAATTCACTGATGGCTAAATGTGGCTCTTAGGCTGCAAATTACTTGCCACTTGCTTAGAAATTATTGCTATAGCACCTCCCCAGACCCTAAAGATAGTATTTCTTTGCCATTTTACTTACTGTTTTTCATTTCGTGAGACTGAGTCACAGAAATAAACTCATTTATGTGCATGTTTAATTTGTAACGCACTCGGGGAAAGGAAAAATATTCGTGCATATCATGAGCTGTCTAATTTTAGTGCTACAGAATTTTTGTAGCTCCAGAAACTATTCCACACTGTGACAGCATATAACTCATGCCATACTTTTCTTTTACCTGACTGTTTAATGCTATCTGGAAAAATAATTTCTTTTTAAGCTTCATGAGTCTATATCTCTTTCCTTTCATACTGTATTCCTCTCTGCTTCCTTTCTTTCTTTCTTTCTTTCTTCCTGTCCCACATAATCTCTCCTTTCTTATGGTAATTCTATTGTTCAAGTACATTTTAGAACAAGTTCTTATCTTGCTTAGTTTTCCAGTGGCTGGGAATACCCCCCCCCCTCGAGATAGGAGATGGCCTACTTGAACACATGTGCTGTCATTCCTGATGAGTTGCAATAAAGATAATTAGTGCATTCATAACAAGAGGAAAATCCATACTGTTGTTCACTGATCTGCTGAGTAGCAAAATATATTTGTTCTGTTCTGACATTTGTATGCAAGCATTATTTTCCTATTATAAACAAAACATTCAATTGTTAGCTGTTAAGAAATTCCTAATATTCTTTGTCAGTTACCACTGAGGTTTGCAATGGATAAAAATGTAATGAAAACCAAAGGCTGTGTTAAAACTCTGAAGTTTTCATTTATTCTCCACACTGCTTTATCTTATTTAAGGTTGTGGGGAATATTCAGACTAGTACCAGATTTGAGAAAAGCAACAATCAAGAATGGTGCACTAGTCCAACACATGTATGAACCCACACACACCTACACACACGCACACACACATACACACACACACACACACACACACACACACACACACACACACACACATACACACACACACACACACACACACACACACACACACACACACACACACACACACACACACACACACACCTACACACACACACACACACACACACACACACACACACACACACACACACACACACACACACACACACACACCTACACATACACACACACACACACACACTCACATAGACATACTGTGCACACCATGCACACACATATTATCAAGTCATCGGATCACTGTTTCACCTAAAAGCATTTCTCTGTGATGTGGTAGTAAACAGGGCAATTTTTTTGTTTAATATATTTTTGCTAACCAAGTAAGTCCAATAGGCACAAGTCTCCCTTTTCATGGGCAACTCAGGAGGAATTTTTGACCAAGTGAATTGCTCAGAATCACATAGTAAGCAAATGGAGGTTGAAAGGATCAAAGTTTGTTCACTTTGCCTAAAGGAAGCAGATCATTAACAGCTCAGAGTCTTAATCTTCTGCATTAACTGCAAAAGTTAGATTTCAATTATATTTAAAATACTGTTTAATAAATATATCATTTAAACTCACATTTTGCCTTGAACAGGAGTTTACTAAAATGCACACTTCATGTCCAAATGAACACACAATGCATAATGTATTGCTGTCATAGAATAACAACCAACAAGTTGTAAGCATGCCAATTTAAGAAACACAGAGAATGAAGCCTGAAGCATTTATACTTCACTTGATAAAATTAGACCACATTTACCTACTAATACTAAATAATGTCCATCTGTTGTGTTTTAGAGCATGGGAACTTTAGTTTAAACAATTCTGATTGCTTTTCTTATAGTGTCACATTTGGGGTTGCTCTGCCACTGTAGTTAATCAAATCAGTTCTCATGTTTTACAGTTGGATATATGCCATGTCAGTGTCATTACTTTGTAGATAATTTCATGTTTGTAAGAAAATGTAGCAGCCTTCTGAATTCACACTCACCCTCTCACAATAATAGTTTGCACCATCACACCCACACACACATGCTCATGCAGAGGCATCCAGTGGGTGACTGATGAATCCTTGTTAAAGCATAGATTTGTTCAAAGATAAACTGGCAGCAAATGCATTAGCTTAATAGGTGATATACAATTAAGATGTGGCTGCTGATGCCATTAACGATTGAGAGCTTCCGTTCTCCCTCTGTCTCTTTCTAAATAGAATATATATATATATATATATATATATATATATATATATGGTCTATGTTAAATGTTCGAACATCCAAAATGTTGAACATTACATGGTCGAGAATAAATGTTCAATATTTGGATGTTCGAACATAAAAAAGAAAAAGAAAACAGAAAAAAACACTTTAACAGTATAGGCAGGGGAGCAAGCCCCCTGCACCCCCCACATACCCCCTACTTAAATATACCAACTCTGAGACCGCACTTCAGTGCAGAAAAGGTAAATGTTCCCTAGCTGCTTCATACGGTGCCATTGAAAGTCTATCTTTGAGCACTCAAAATTTCGAACATTTGGTCTCGACCATGTAACGTTCGAAATTTTGAGCATTTGTAGATTTGACAGGTACCCTATATATATATATATATATATATATATATATATATATATATATATATATATATATATGTGTGTGTGTGTGTGTGTGTGCATATACATATTCATATTTTTATAAATATATGTATAAGGCTTCCTTTCCAGGGCTCACTAGATGTACTGGCTAAATAGTTTGAAAATTCACTTTTCTAACACTGACAGTAGCTGGACTTGCGAGAATGCAGCACCACGAGGACCAGGAATTTGCACTTTCTCCACAGTAATGTAGTCTCAGAGTTGGTATATGTAAGCAGCACACACACACACATATATATATATATATATATATATATGTATATATATGGGTCCATATCACTTCATCGACAGTTCATTTGATTGACACTCATTTGGTCGACAGTTCATTTGGTCGACAGGCAGATTTGCCCCTTTTCCCAATGTTGTGCAACCCTGGGGTTGATATATATAGTTAGTGGGGTGTACAGCCCCACATTCCTGGTGTGGTGAAGCCCTCCTAAAATGCCTGTCGACCAAATGAACTGTCGATGAAGTCATATGGACCCATATATATTTATATATATATATATATATATATATATATATATATATATATATATATATATAGTATATATTGTTTATTTTTTTTTTATGTGTCACTATCCAATTCATTTTAGGAAAGCACTGATAGTGAATCTGAAATGACAGGTTGAATTAAAAAAAAAAACTAACAAGGCATTCTGAAAAAAAAATCCATTGAACAAAAAAACATATAACTTAATTATACCAAATCAAGATAAAACTGCCAAGATTTTTAACATGCAACTTCTAGCACATCTGAGGGTATAAAATAAATATTTTTTAAAAAGGGTACACTGTGGCACACATGGTGTATACCTGACTATGCCCTTGAATTTCAATATGCCACATAGAGTATTTTGAATACAGCAACAACAACCTTCATGATCATTTCTGGGCCATATAGGGGTCTTACACAGCTGACACTGAAACCATCCAAGAAAGCAAAGTCTTGGCCCTGATATTCTCATATGGCGAAGGACTGCGATCATATGTCTGTAATTTGCTACAACTGATCACAAAGCTGCGCTTTTCATGATGACCTTTAAAGTCAAATCAATGAAAATCATGGCTTCAGACCTTTTGCAAGACATACTTGAATAGAAGTGGACAGTGTCTCAGAAAAGCTTAGTCAAATAGGCAGATAAATCCCATCTGGGACAAAGTGTGAGATCCTGAAAACTTAATTATTATATGGCCATTGAAAGAACAGAGACAGCTTGGAGGAGTGTGACAAAAATTATCTATGATCTATGCCAGTAGCCATATCAGGCAACAGATTAGAGTTACCTATCATGTATAGAGTTAAAGAAAAAAAGGTGAAGAAACTGGATAAAAAAATATTTTAAGAGCATCAAGGAAATCCATAGATTGTAAGTATATTTCATCTGTCATGAAATGAAAGAGATGTGTGAAAACATGAAACTAAATAGTGCAGTAACAAGTTAGACAGCTCAGGGGACAAACAAGAAAGTATTATTTCACTGAAAAGCTGGTGTGTGTTCGGAATATCCTGACTTAAGGGGCAGTAGTACCAATAAGCAGAAAAATATAAAAATATATATAGAAAATTATAAAGCAAATCTTATAAGGAGTTACTGTAGGTTCCACAATTTATCTACTAGGAAGTGGGCAGATAAGACACCTCACATAGTTTCCATCTGCAACCAGCATTAATGTTCTGTAAAGCAGGAAAATAAACAAAGTAAACAAGAAGGAAAAGTAGTACTGTGGGTCACACTGGAGACTCAAACTGTGTACAGAGAATATCCTCGTGAAAAGAAGATATAAGAAAATGTTAGACGATACCCTTAGGATGACACTAAAAGGGAAGTTGTTTTTAATGGGCACTTAATATACCTGCTGTCAGCTAGAACACAATGGTTGCAATCAGTGTTTCAGATATTCTACTGGGTTAGACATACAACCATCTAGTACTAGTCTAGAACCAGCACAAAAATGCAGTCCTGACCTGTGCTGTCATTTGGTGTGGGAGACCGCATGGAGAGACATTTGTAAACAAGCACTCAGCAAAGAGCATGGCTCATAACCAACTTAACTACAGAATCCATAAGTCAGGACTTTGGACTTCAGAAGTACAGGTTTAACAAAAATAGGACAATTGTATAGAAAAGCAGTGGTAACTCAGAATAAAGGATAAAGGTTATGTGAAAACCAGTAAGTTCAAAAGTACCATCACAACCCATGTGGATTCTCACTAAGTCTAAATGTGCAGAAAGTATGCAAGTTATAAGAAAGAAAATGTGGTCCTCGGTGCAGATAATATTAAACAATACAAAAAGATCTAATATTTAGGAAACAAATAGACATGCAGAAAGAAGACAGAACAATGCTAATTAAAGCAGAGTCAAACAGGAAATGTTGTCATAAAAGAAAGGGCGTACTCCAGGGAAGACGCATGTAATTCAGTAAAGAAGGGAGATGAAATTGTATTATGGACATGGCCAAGTCTGACCTCTGAAACCCAGCAAAGGCTCAGTGACAAATCCAACAGACTCACAGTGGAAGTCGGAGTGATTGCAAGGATTACGTTTCTGAGCAGACAATAAAACACAGAGGGAAACAGTAAACAAAGCTCCCTTTGATTAATGTGTAATTGCTAGTCTGTCATCACATGTGGTCAATGTCAGTATAACTGATATTTTATTTTTATAATAACGTGTGAAAAAGCTGACATACAAGGAGGTGTATGAAGAATAAAAAGTGATTTTTGCAAGACTGGAAGAATGGGCAAAAATACAACTGATTAAATCGATCAGAAGTAAAAATCCAACCACAAATAAAAATATTCCCAGCGGTACAAATACCCCTCTGCTTCCAATAAAAAGTATAATGAAATGTCCAGATAATATAGCTGAGAGGTAACCAAGGCACTCGTAGAAATCCAACATAAGGTGTTCAATGAATAGAGAATTGACCACGATATAAAACAAAATAAAGTCTTGTTTATTATTAAGATAACTGGTAAGCGCTTTCACCGTAGCTTCATCAGACCGTTAAAATTTAAACTCAATACTCACACAATTTATAAACTTCATTCGATGAAGTATAGGTCAACACTAAGGGACTCTGGCTAACAAAGTTTGCAGATGACTGCAAACTGGGAGCCATTATTGAATCCCCAAATGATGTAGATACTCTCCAAAAGGGCCTTACAGAAACAGATGCTTGGTGCCAGAGCCATGGGCTCAAGCTCAGTGCCAAGAAATGTATTGTTATCCCCTTTGGGAAAAAACATGTATCCATGAATTACCATATAGGTGGCAGTACACTAAACACAGAAAGTGTGATAAGAGACTTAGGGACACAGGTGGACAGTGGTCTCACCTTCGATAACCACATCGCCACAACAGTCAGGAAATCCTTCTATGTGGCACACCTCATCACGAAGGGCTTTTCATCCAGAAAAAAGGAGGTCATTGTCCCACTGTACTCATCCCTCATTAGACCCATTATAGAATACAATGCCTCATTTGGTATGTACATCTCAAGACATCTGCAACAACTGGAAAGGCCTCAGAAATACCTCACTAAAAGAATCACAGGCCTAAAGCAGATGCCCTACGCTGACCGCCTTAAAAAACTCCAGCTATACTCTGTCGCATATCATCTACTCAGAGGCGATCTCTGCTTAACATACAAGGCCATGTCAAACCCAGAGCTGTTGGACATGCTACACTTAAAGAAATCCCAATCCCTCAGAGCTACATGCTCCAGGGATCTAAACCTTGTCATCACAATAAACAAAACATGCTGGAGGGATAGGTTCCTGACCCAGAGACTCCCAAGACTCTGGAATAGATTGCCCATACATGTCAAGCAGAGTGCCTCTTTGGACCTCTTCAAGAGGAACCTTGACGATTGGATGGGAGAAAGGAAATTCACCTCAGGGATCACGTCAGTCGCCCTGCTAGACAGGGGTCCAGGAAAGTAAATAATGTGGGAAGAAATAGCCAGGGAATTGTTATGGCTAGGCTTGTATAGGCCCTAGAGCTGATAGCCTAGTACCAACCTATGAACCTATGAACCTATGAACCTATGACTCAAAGTAATTAGCTCATTTAAAGGAGCATAACAAAATACATCTTGTAACATAATATCCATTACAAGGCATCATTAAAACATTACCTATCACAGTAAATTTTTGTTTAATATATAGCGCTTGTGTTTACAAATGTGCGCTTCATGATTTAGTACTACATAGCATACACTTTAAATGTTAAATAATCTTTGTACTAGCTCTATAAAGAATCTAATAATATTATTTCGCACATCATTATTAAAGATACCCATTGTTATAGTGCGTAGTATAACGCCAGTATAATAGAAGATCTTTACACTAAAAAGCTAATGTGTAGCACAACTGCTCTTAATAAATCATGAATATCAAATTCCAGTATAAGCCACTCAAAATATATATATTTTTGATAACTCTAAAATCAATCAATTCTCATGAACTTAGACAAATACACACAGATAATATATATAATAAATGTTCGACGTTAAAATAACTTACTGTATAACATACATATAAATACACCGTAGACTGTCAGCACATTAACATGACTCATATGTTAACTTTTCGTATTATACAATGACGAGATAGTGCTTACACATATAAGTACTATAATGAGTAGTAAAAACTAACAAATATACAGCTCTCAAAAGTATGCATGTTTGCAACCCTACTATCTAACAAGGGAACATCTTTATGCCATAAGGATTGGGTATAATAATAATGCCCTAGCAAAACATGTAGTTAGTGAGGGAAACCATCATAATTTTAAATTTATGGCTATAGACCATATCATTCCCTCAGTTAGAAAAGGTAACATATGTAATACTACTGAATGCAGAGAAATTGAATGGATTATGAGGTTACGGGCTGATAAAGGTAAAGGTCTCAACGAGAGGGCCTCACTAAAACCAATACTTAAAACCAGATGGTTAAAAGCCAAATGAGAATGTTTCATGCCTTTAGCTTTATTTAATAAACTAAATAAGATATTTCAGTGCCATTTCTATGTCTATGTAATAGTCTACAATGCAATCTTTCTTCTTTTATAGGTAAGCAGAGGATTAACCCTGTACATACATATATAATTCTCAACATATCTGGTGGCTTATTAGAAGTGGCTAGTCAATATTATACATATTATTGATATTTTTATGGCTGGTTTATGTTTTATTTGATCAAAAGCACTATAAGCAACATCGACTCATCTGCTGGTAGTATTATATTCATTAGCAGCCCAATATTTATAATAATATAGTGTAAATATGAAGGTAATTAGATATCGTCTTATGACTATTGAGATACAACTCCATCTGTATCCTTTATTGATGTATTTATTATACTATTTATATAGGTTTAACTGTTAGATAGTAGGGTTGCAAACATGCATACTTTTGAGAGCTGTATATTTGTTAGTTCTTACTACTCATTATAGTACTTATATTTGTAAGCACTATCTCGTCATTGTATAATACGAAAAGTTAACATATGAGTCATGTAAATCTGCTGACAGTCTACGGTGTATTTATATGTATGTTATACAGTAAGTTATTTTAACGTCGAACATTTATTATATATATTATCTATGTGTATTTGTCTAAGTTCATGAGAATTGATTGATTTTAGAGTTATCAAAAATATATATATTTTGAGTGGCTTATACTGGAATTTGATATTCATGATTTATTAAGAGCAGTTGTGCTACACATTAGCTTTTTAGTGTAAAGATCTTCTATTATACTAGCGTTATACTACGCACTATAACAATGGGTATCTTTAATAATGATGTGCGAAATAATATTATTAGATTCTTCATAAAACTAGTACAAAGATTATTTAACATTTAAAGTGTATGGTATGTAGTACTAAATCATGAAGTGCACATTTGTAAACACAAGCGCTATCCATTAAACAAAGATTTACTGTGATAGGTAATGTTTTAATGATACCTTGTAACGGATATTATGTTATAAGATGTATTTTGTGATGCTCCTTTAAATGAGCTAATTACTTTGTTTGAGTCATCGAATGACGTTTATAAATTGTGTGAGGTATGAGTTTAAATTTTAACGGTCTGATGAAGCTACGGTGAAAGTGCTTACCAGTTATCTTAATAATAAACAAGACTTTATTTTATTTTATATCGTGGTCAATTCTCTATTCATTGAACACTTTATGTTGGATTTCTACGAGTGCCTTGGTTACCTCTCAGCCATATTATTTGGACATTTGATTAAATTGATTGCAAATGTATGTAAAAATGCATCAATCTGGGAAAGAAGTACAAACATGAAGAGAAAGCAGCAGTAACATCTAAAATAAAAAAGGGACCTGGAGGTATTTATATAAGATCATGTAAAGGCAAGTAAGCAGCATTATAAAGCAGCAAATAGACATCTGGCAGAGTAATGGTAAACTAGAAAGAGGCTTCATAAGGCGATAACAATTTATTATGTAGCTTTAAGGACATTGAACTCTTATCTAGAGTAAATTGTGCCATTATAAAGATCTCTTCTTTGAAACAAAACACAATCTATATTTACAAGATGGAACATTCATGGGAGATATACAGAGAAGTACCTTTTACAAAAATATGTGAAGTAATATGGATAGTTTTTAGAAGCAGTAGTACTATCAGACCACTGATAGAATTCAAGAATACATCTGATTGAAGTCAAGGAATACATACGAGTTAGAAAAAAAAAAGAAGTTGTACATTATGTAGGAATTGCAGCTTGCCAAATGGTCAGGAAAAACAAACATGCTGGTCAGGCCATGACCTAATCTGATATCAGAGTCAGTGGCTTTATGTTTCTCTGTAGAAAAAATATATACACAGCAGCCTTACAGACAGTTGTTTATTTGGGTCTATATTATAAAGCCAAAAGCTCTAAAGAGTGAATACAAGTACACTGACACAGAAACAGTGATGTACAAAAATAGCGAAACACATATTAAGCGAAAATCAAAACATCAAACGTGTTTCTTTAAACAACAGCACCATGCAGGTATACGTAAATTAACTAAATAAAACTAAAATAATACACTTTTACAGGGGGGCAAGCCCCCCTGCACCCCTCTACTTAAATATACTAACCCCGAGACTGCACTGCAGTGGGGAAAAGGATATATTTCCTCATCCCCAGGATCATGCTTCTGGCCAAATGCGTTCGATGTTCTGATTTTTGCTCAGTACGTGTTTCGCTATTTTTGTACCTCGCTCCTTATGTGTCAATGCACTTGTATTCGCTCTTTAGAGCTTTCAGCTTTATAATATAGACCTGTTTATTCTCAGAAGTCTTACAACCCATGTGGAGTCTCACTAAAATTATGCAGCAATGTACTAAAAAAAATTATGGTGGTTGCCTTTAACAAACGCAAGACTTGGCCATGTGAGTTCTGACACTTATGAAAGTAAATTGTGATTTAAACAGAAAACACTGAATTATAGAACATGCTTTTCACCTTTCAACTGTTTTTGCAGTGAGTCTTTACTCCCCTGCAGTTTTGGAATTATATATTTCCTCCATTTGCATGTGAAATCCCACATTTATAAGGGTTGCAATCACACTTTTCAGACTTTCAACAGGCATCAATTCTGGTTACATTTCTCCATCCCACACAAAATTTTCAACAACACACCACAGGGCCCTGAGCAAATCAGTTTAGTATTTCAGCTTCACCACAATACAGAGAATCTACATGGGGCTAAATTGTCACATAGTTGGGTTGGGCGGATTTATGTCAATCGGTTAAACAGAGTTACAGCAGAAGTCAGTTTGGCAGAAAATTTATGCCAAAACATCTTTTGATGAACCTTGGAGATAACTTTTTTTTCCAGGGGGCAAGTCTCAAAGTTATAAAGACCTACTTCAATACTGCACAAGAGTGGGAACAAAGGAAAAACTCCAGTGTCAGCAAAAGTTGTTTTGGCATAATCGTTTCACCAAACTGACTTCACTTTAACTGCAATTGATTGAGGAGGTAAATGGAGGATTTTCCCACTGCAAAAAGCTTTTTTTACTATTTTACAGTTTGTGTCATTAGGGTGTAACTTGACATGCTTCAGTGCATATGCTGTGAGGGCTTGCATACTTGAGCTGTGATTTATGAGTATTTGTTGCTTGGTAACTGTAATACTGGATGAATGTAAGACAGTGCATTCAGCCTGTCTTGACCTAGCCAAAGCTTCTGACACAATCCCCCACTCAGGTATCATTGAGAAACTCTCCTAGGTGGGGATTAACCCTTACGTCACTAGATGGGTAGCCAGTTGGATCACTGACAGAACACATACTGTCAAAGTTGGTGACTGTACCTCTACTAGTAGAGCTGTCACCAGTGGTGTACCACAAGGATCTGTGCTGGGCCCTTTACTGTTTGGAATCTATTTCTTGGAAGTCCATGCTAAATTAGATGGCCTTTGGCTTACCAAGTTCACTGATGATTGCAAACTGGGTGCAATGACAGAGTCGCCTAACGATATTAACATATTATAGGAGGGGCTAACACAGACAAATGACTGGTGCCAAAGTCGCAGTCTAAAACTAAATGCAAAAAAACACATTATTATCCTCTTTGGCAAAGCAGAATTCCCTGCTAATTACACTATTGAGAGTACCCCCAAGTTCAAACCCAGTTGGGCAAGATCTGGGAACACAGGTAGATAGGCAATCTGATCTTCAACGACCAAGTTTCCACAGCAGTAAGGAAAGCCTTCTATGTTGCACATCTCATAAATAAGGGAATCACATCCAGGTCTAAGGATGTTATAAATCCACTGTACTTGACCCTCATCAGACCATTAATAGAATACAATGCTCCTTTCTGCATGTATCTCACCAGACACCTGCTGGAGAGACAACAAAGGTTTCTCACTAAGAAAATACAGGGCCTCCAAATCATGACTTATGTGAAAGCCCTGTCACTGTACTCTGTATCATACAGGCTGCTGAGAGGTGACTTGTGCCTGGCCTACAGGGCAGTCACTGACCCTGCGCTGATGAAAATGCTTCACATCCGCAAGTCAAATGGTACAAGAGTCACATGCTCTAGGGATCTTAACCTAGCCTGTGACATTAACAGAGCATGCTGGAGGGACAGATATATCCCCAGAGATTACCACTACTCTGGAATAAACTTACAATTCATGTGAAGCAGAGCTCCTAACTGACCCTATTCAAGTGCAACCTGGACAAATGGATGGGAGACCTGAAATTCACCCTGGGGGTGGCACCAATGTCCCTCATGGACAGGGGTAGTTGATGTTGATCATAGACTCATTCTTCAAATTACATCCATCTAACCAAGGACAATTGAGGCAACTCAGGATTACCATGGTTAGGCTCATAAGGGCTCTAGGCCATTAACCTATTAAGCTCCTCTGAACCTATAAACAAGATGCACCATTTTTAGGGCTTACAGTAGATATGCTTTTTCCCTTAAGATGTTATACTATTATTAGTTTCCATGATCTTCTTTTTTCCCTTCAATACTACAGACTACAGCAATTAGTTGATCTGATAATTGGATAGATGCCAGTTTGCTACAAAGTGTCAGCATCTGATATCAGGCATATATTGCAAACAGAATGCAGTCATGGTAAGACCTAATACTTCAGATATGATGCACTTTATGATTTCTGTTTGGAAGGTATTAGCTGTACTACTGGTCTCATTATGTTTTTGTATGTGTGTCTGTGTGTATCTGTGTTGTCTGTGTGTTGTATATTCAGATGACGTTCATCCCCAGACTGGTCTTTCAGTCTTACTGATGATACTTAGCTATACAGGTCCATTCATTAGTATGATACCAGAGTGATTAAGCTGCTGAGAATTATTTGTTTAATACATAGAACTGAATAGCAAAAAAAAGGCATGGCATTAAGCTCTAAAAAGCAGATGTGCAGTTAATCAGAACATCAAGGTGTAGCCATGATAAGGTTAGAAATCTGAATTTTTATATCAGCTGTATTCCACTGGCTTTCTTTCCTGCAGTTAAGGATACAATGTTATTACATGACTGTGACATTTTTGAGTACTTAGGCACTGGCTTTTGTCAAAAGCACTTTTTGGGTTCACTGTGGTGGTGGTGGTGAAATCCCATACCCTTTCTCCCACTCAAGAGAAAGCATGCAGGCCAAGGACTATAAAATCTATTCTAAGCTATTATCAGTGGTTCAACAAGTAGGATGTTTGTCTTGAGTCCTGGAAGACTAGAAGTCTATAGGCTCTGTTCCCAATTCAGGTGCTTGAATTCATTTTACTTCTGCAATGGCTTAACATGTTAATGCTGTGTTTAAGCTAATATTACTCAATAGGGTAATAGGTTCAGTTCCCCTCAGGGTTAATATTTATGGTTCCCAGGTCCGGGGACATAATCATTTCACAGCTCTCATCAGGTCAGTCAGTGAATATAATGCCCTATTCAATACGTACCTGCTCAAACACTTATCACAACTGGAGTGACCACAACACTTTCCCACTAAAAATAAAGGACCTAAATCACAAAAAATATGCAGACTGTCTCAAAGCCTTGTCCCTGTTTTTTAGTGTCATACAGGCTACTAAGAGGTGATCTCTGCCTTGCATATACAGACTCAACAGACCCCATCTTGTCAGACCTATTACACATTTGTAAATCCAGTGGTAGTGTAAACACCCATTCGTGGGATGTCAATCTCTTTTTTAACATACAAAGAACAGATTGGAAGGATATGTATGTATCACAGAGACTACCCTCTTCTACAGAACCTCTTTTCACTCCAGATAAAGCAAAGTACTTCTCTTTGGATGAATGGATGAGAAACCACAAATTTATCACTGGATTAATAGCCATGTCCCTCACTGATACGGGTAACACGTAAATGTCTCAACATATCCTTGCTCTACCTACCTCTGAGTTTTTTATATATAAAATATAAGGGCTAAAAGGTAACCTAACTTTCAGCTGACACATTTTAGGCCAAATGGCACATAGTCATACACAATATGTTGAATGTCCAGTTTGGGGACCATTTAAAACAAATACAGGAACATCGAAGAGCAGTGAAGTAAACATAAAAGTACAGTTAAGCAAATGAAAGAAAGATGAACAAAAATAAATAATAAGCACCTTGCCAGTGATACAGAAACAATCACCTTACCTACACTTTGCCCCTATCAAATAGAATAAATACCTCAAGTAAGTAAATAAATAAATGAATAAATAACTGCAGGAACTAGCAGCAGGGAGTCTATCACAGTCATTTTAATGAATGGGTCCACATGGTGGTAAAAAATAAATAAATAAATAAAAACATTTTAGCAGGACTTGAACCACTAATGCTAGCTTTTAGCATCTGCTACTTAGCCCCCTACACAAATGAACAGCTTGCTAGCAGTGGTTGCAGAAGTCATTCTTAGCCTGCTGCAGTATATATCTGGTGCCTCCTTGCTGTCTTTTAATATTTTACTTTCAATGTCCCTGCAGTCAGAATCTAGAACGGTCACTGAGTCAGACATTCCACCTATGATGTGCATTCAGACTAAAATGTGTCAATCAGAAGTTTGGAAGTCAGGCTCAAAACTACCATACAGATGTAATGCTAAGCGTCTTAGGATCCTCACAGGTCAATAGCCTAGTAAGGACCTATGAACCCCCTACGGGGCCCCCCCATAAAACCCAGCTCTCCAGTATCTGGTATAGTACCCAGACCTGGTTTATAAGTAGTACATATAAAGTTACTCTCCCCTTTGTGCTACTGGATAATCGTGTCATTTCTTCTGATATGCTGGCTTTTCTTTTTTGCAACTGAATTTTTATATTCTGTCATTACACTAGACATATTACTGCTCTTTTTCTGTACTGCATTTTGAACTCACAGAAAACTAATTTAGACTGAATCTTTTTACTGTATTTCATGTTTAATTCATAAATATATTATCTTGAGGCCAAGCTGCTGCTGCTGTGAAGCTAGGGTCATGGCTGCTGCATCTTAACTTGATTTTTCTTCTTAAAACTTCTGTTGCAGCATTGCTCTCTACTTTGTTGCCTGAGATTTGTTAGCAGTGTTATCCAACTGTTGAGCTCTTTAGTCTCTTTATTGTTTCAGGTTCTTCACAATGAACAGAACGAGAAAACTAAACAATTAGTCATTTTATGCACAAAATGGCTAGATGTCTCTGAAGAGTATAAATGTTTGTTATAAGTCTAAAAACGAATGGCAAGCAATCATACTAGGCAAATGTGCATCTCAGAAAGTAAACAGGATCCAGCAATGTATTTACTTTAGATAAAAATGCCTTTTGGGTAGAGCTTCAGAAGGAAATGACATCTAACAATTCCCCAGATTAATATAGAACAATTTCTATTCAGTCACTACTTGGGTAAACTCAGTGTAATACTGATTGCGGTATGTTAAAATTAACCTTCTGTGACTCCTTGCTAAACAGTGCAAGCAGAAAAGAAATTTTAGAAAATGCAAGCTAAAAAGCTGTTTAAAGGTTACTTAAATCTTCTATTAAAAATACTATAATTTAAATGCCTGACCCTATAAAAAGATAAAGTAACATTCCATTTACATCTATGATAGCACTGCTTTCACCTGAATAGCACAAATGAAGTTTGTAACACCTGAAGTGGTTAACGTTAGTTTTCTACATTAAAGAAAAACGTTGCCCTGCCAGATCCCTAAGTGGGATGTGAAATGTGTGACTGAATAGTAAGTACCATTGGAGCTAGGGTCCAGAAATTCAGACTACTATCTGTACAGATATTGTTTTTTATCATTGTTTGGAACTGTTTTACCAAACTCATAAGAATAGTAAGGTCACTTGTGCAAAGCTTTGATGAATTATTGTGTTTCTGCTTATTTCTGATAATTATTATGGCCCAATAGGCATAACTTCCAGTTTTCGGGATGACCTAGAATCATTGATTCTGATTTTTATTTGTCCAGTGTTATTTAGTTATACAAATAAAACCTGAACGTACCAAACAAAAGTCTGCTCAATCAAATAAACATCACAATAATATTCTGATTGTCTATAAACATTACAATAATATTCTGATTGTTCTTCTTATTCTCAGAGTGAAGTGTTGTTTGGCTAACTGATTCTTTTTAGATAACCAAAATACAGAATGCTATTTTGCATTCTTGAACATCTAGTATTTACTTGCTGTTCTTAACATAACCTGTCCTGTTTCATGCCAGCATTCACTTCTCTGTCTAATGAGATATACTACAGGAGAAGCATGCAATTTTTAAATTTAGTATGCTTTCTTTGTCCTATGACAGGCCTATTCAGGCATTTGTTATGGCTGAAGACCACAATCATCCACTCCCCCACACTATCCATCTATTCTCACATTAAGTCATATATTATGAAGTGATCCCTGGTGTGCCCCTAGGATCTATTCTCATATTAAGTCATATATTATGACATAATCACTGGTGTGCCCCCTAGGATCTATTCTCACATCAAGTCATATATTATAACGTGATCCCTGGTGTGCCCCCAGGATCTAATCTCACATTAAGTCATATATTATGACATGATCACTGGTGTGCCCACTAGGATCTATTCTCACATTAATTCATATATTATGATGTGATCCCTGGTATGCCCCCTAGGATCTATTCTCACATTGAGTCATATATTATGGCGTGACCCCTAGTGTGCCCCCTAGGATCTATTCTCACATTAAGTCATATATTATAACATGATCCCTGGTGTCCCCCCTAGGATCTATTCTCATATTAAGTCATATATTATGACTTGATCCCTTGTGTGCCCCCTATGATCTATTCTCACATTACAGTGGGGTTAGGAAATTGACTTTTTCCTCTCTGTAGTGTGATCTCGGAATTGGTATATTTAATTTACAGGGGGTGGGGGGGTGCAGCCCCCCACATGGGGGTTGTAGGGGGGCTTCCTCCCCTGCAGAAACATAGTACAAAGTGTGTTTACTACTTTGGTGTTGTTTTAGGTGGAGGGGGATGTTATTTACATGTGATTTGTAGGTTTTGAAGTTGTAATGCAAAGTTTCAGTGTTATGAAATTCGATGTTATGGGTTTTAGATGTTATGGTCTTAATGTTCTGAGCTTAGATGTTATGACCATTCAATGTTTTGAAGGGGATCCGTTACCTATACATGTAACTCAGTGCGAACTGCAGAAGGAGTCATTACTGGGCACATTGTGGGTGCTGCAAAGAGCACTACTGGCTGACATCAAAGACTGAAACAACACTAATTTCATGAACTTTAATCATACTTTGATGTAGGAATGGGGTCCATTCCCATCATGGTATTAGAAACCCAAAAGACTTGGAGAAATTAAAAAAAATGATCCATGGTATGCCCCCTAGGATCTATTCTCACATTAAAAATTTATATAATGAAGTGATTCCTGGTGTACCCTCTAGATCAAGTAGTGGGGCATATGGATTTAATAGTCATGAGATCCGTGTTATGCCTCAGAGAGTGAACTTACTGTGGATGGGGCGGGATTACTGCATTTCATGAAGGCAGAGCATCTAGCTGAGTTCACAATATACAAGGTACCCTAACCATATTTTCTGTACACCTTGGAGCATGTATGATGCAAATTATTCATAGGTTCATAGGTTGGTACTAGGCTATCAGCCCTAGGGCCTATACAAGCCTAGCCATAACAATTCCCTGGCTATTTCTTCCCACATTATTTACTTTCCTGGACCCCTGTCTAGCAGGGTGACTGACGTGATCCCTGGGGTGAATTTCATTTCTCCCATCCAATCGTCAAGGTTCCTCTTGAAGAGGTCCTGTATTGTCTAGTCTCACAGACAATATAGCACAGTAAAATTAATCATAAACAAGGCTAGCAGTCACTGTAGGTGTGACTGATATCGCAGCCCTCCCTGGGAAGAAGAGATGCCACAGACTTTCAGTTCTGCACATCACAGTCAGCCTTACAGTAGCCTGAGAGTGCTTGTAAGGTGAGGTCTGCAGCATTATAATCAGGCAAGATGTTTGTATAACCAATAAAAAGCAAAATGGGTGGACAAATGACTTGTAATGTAGATGTTGGAAAGAGGGATTCTTAAATAAAAGGATGACAGGAAAGGAAATTACTGAAGAATCATGTTTTACTGCAATTATAGTGTGGACATTGCTTTCAGACTGCCTCCTAACCTGATTGGCATGCAGATAATGAGTAGTCTGCCATACAAATCATTATGATATTTTCTTTATCAATAGATGGTGAAGTAAAGAATCATTTTTTAACATATTTAAACAAAAAAGGGTCAAATCACAGATAAAGCTTCTTCAAGTGTCTGGGTCAATGCAAAAATGGAAGTTTCTGTCAATGTAGTTTTTTTAGTGACCCACTCAAGGCAGTTGTATATGTTCCTAAATAATGACAAACAAGACTTCCCAATGGTTAGTGATGGAGATGTGTGTGTTACAAGCCTGCTAAACATCTGCATGGTTCTAGGTCAAACAATGCAATGCCAATGTCTTAAGACCTTGAATGGATGAATAACTCTGGTTATTTCATTAGTGGAAATTTGCAATGGAAGTCAACTGGTTCTGTGAGCCTTTAGCCTCACTACCAGTCTTGATGGAGATGTAGTCTTCTACAGAAATTAAAGAAACATTTGCTTCCATAAAATATTCCAGTATTCTTGCAGTGAAATAGCGCAAAGTTAAGTAATTCCAAAAAAGTACCATTTCAATTAGAAAGGCTCCCCACTTCTTTGTCTGGAACACATAACATAAGATATGCTAAAAGTTAAATATAAACAAGTAAAAAATAAAAGTAATATCCTGTGTGATCTTCTTATAAAGCAGTTAGGAAAATGAGTAAGTTTGCAAGAGATTATGACAAAGATTCATTTCAGGCTGTTGATTTATGTAACCAAGTCAAAACCCTCTTCCTTCTTTTTCCTATCACCAGTACAAACCCTGAAATTCATTAATTATTATTCCCATATAGAATTTTTTAAATTGAAATAGTGAAAATATTTTAAAAGATCTCATAGTACGAAAAAAAGCACTACTATCAATAATCTAAATTTGTGAAATGTATAAGAAAGAAGCTGCAGATTAACACAGCAAAAATGTTGAACTACATGATACCGAATAAAGGCTGCAGACAGAAAAGTACTATAAAGTAGCCTGTAGTTGGTTGGTAGAACAATATTTGACAGATATCCTACTATCTCACTTCTTAGTAGCAAAGTAAATATTTTGACTTTGCAATTGCATGAATGGACAATTGCTGATAATATTTATTTATTTTATTTATTTTACATTTGTTACAATAGTTCATAGAACCAAAGAACAATAAGACTCAGTTTATGCGCCATACTGAATATTATCCTTTTCATGACTGTGACCTCAGAGTTTGTATTTTTAAGTCTGGAAGGGATTTAGAGTCATACTTAATAACTGAATATTCATTCATTGCTGTTATATCAACAGTTATGCTACTCTTCTCACCTTATACTCTGTAATATATAGGAATATTACTATAAAAGATCATATCATACCCTTTTCCAAAACCACTGTTCAAAATACATCTAAAATACTGTGTAATTTTTATGTTTTGTTTCTGCTGATCTTTGGCTAGTCTGCTCATATATTGTCATAGTTCCAGATAGAGCCTAGATTAATGTTCACAAGCAACAACGTCCCTTTAGCTTGAGTTCCACAAGTCTCTGTTCATGATACAAAAACAACTTGAGAGCAAAAAATCTTAAAACATTGATTGGCCTCACTTGTGATGTTGTTACCAGATATTCTCAGAGCTGAAAATGCAAATATATTTTTTATTTTTGTAATGAGGGTACAGTTTGGTCGGTCAGAGATTATTTTTATGCTTCAGTTGTGTAAAGAATAACACACTCCAGGGTGTCATCAAAGGTCATCTGACATGCCCCACCTATGTAAAGCACTCATCTTCACTTTATGTCTCAGTGTACTGCTTGAGTCATTCTGATATCCTATGACAAAACACACTCTGTTGTGTGTTTCTTATGATTGTAACATGAAATTTAAGAATGTTAAAACCTGATTAGCTCTTTCACCAATAAACTATGATGATATCTCATTATGCTATTAAAAATAATTGATATTTTACAGTGCTTCCTAACATCTGAGGACAACAAAATATACTGCCATTTGTCAATCCCCATAAATGTGACACAGCAATAGAAAACTGATCTTTACCACAAATATGGGTTTAAGCTTTACAGAGTAAGCAAAGTCTTCAACTGGGCCCAAAAAGTAAAATTATTGTGGATAAAAACAGAATAAAGGAATTAAATAATATTTGCCTTAGTAACAGGGTTTCCAGACAAATAAATACATTAGAGCATTATCCTGTTTACAGTTTTTACAGCAGTCTGTCAAGCTTGAGTTGAAAATACCGTTCTCTTTTCAGATAAACCTGTTTGTCTTCCTATCTTATAAACCTGTTTGTCGTCCTATCTTTTTTAATGAATGAGAGCTTCAAACAAATGTAGCATTTTACTGTTTACAGTTTAAAAAGATAGATTGGTTTGTTTTTTGTTTTCTTTTACTAAAAAGTGACTGGAGTTTTTTTCATTGCTTGGCTATGTATTGCACCTATGGAAATATTTAAATTTGCATATCTTGCAGTGAGAGAAATATGTTTCCATGTATTTAAAAGACAAACATTCTTAGTACTATTTTCTAAATGTTGTCTATAATCAGTGCTGTTTTGTCCTTCAGTTAAAATTTCATTTTTAAAAATTCACTGTGGTGAGAGTGAAACATCATCACTCCCAGTCAGCATTCTTCACTTCAATCCAAAGAAAAGTAAAAGAAAAAAAGGCAAAGTCAGTAGATAATACCACCATACAAAAAGAATAGTTATAAAACAGTTACCATGGAAAAGTAGTTTCAAAACATATTGATATAATTCTTTATTTTACTTTTCTGAAAACAAATTTGTGAAGTATTTATATCAAGCACATCAGACTCTTATATGAGTATTTAAAGTTAAATCTGCTCCATCTCCAACATATACTCAGTCCAGTGTGAATTATGCAGTGGCATACTACTTTTCAACAGAACAGAATAATATTTTCCTGAGTTAGATAAAAGGACCACTTTACTATGAAATATAAACATAAAATAGGCTAATCTTATATAAACATTTTGATATGTGTAATATGAAAACAAATTATTTTTTTCTGTATAATGGCACAACTTTACATTAGTTTTAAGTGTACATGGGACCTTTTAACATTCAGATCTACAGAAATACATTTTATAACACCAAAGGAAGAATAATGCTGAGCACTAAAGTTGAAATGTAGTTTTGGAGCATTAGATGTAGCTTTATAACCCAGTTAAAGAAGTTGCCGGATCTGATCATTAGGACAGAGAAATGGTGTGCATTTCAACTTGCGTGCAGCCTGACAGGTTCATTATTCATTGTACGATGCAGTGATAGGATATAAAATTAATCTTGTTGTCATGTGTATTCCTCTGAGATGCACAACATTTCATATTCTCCCTGCTATATGATTTTAACTATTTTACTAAGTAAAACATTAACTGTGAACATACGTATTAACAAAGTTTAATTTGTTATCAGATTAAAATGGGAGTGTACTTTTGGGAGTGTGTTATACTAGAATAACATAAAGAATATATATATTTTGGTCATAATCTGCTTAGCTTTTATCTGTGACATCCCTAGGCATAAGATTACCCCATGCAATATATAATATTTGGCAAATTATTACTATATTATGCTAGGATATGTATGCTCAAAGCAATGGTAGGTATAATATATTACTAGATTTACACAATGACAGAAAGAAATTCTGAAAAATCATTTGTCACCCTCTGTCCAGGGCAGTTGATGTAGTGAGCAGGATCTCAAACTATCAGTCTAAGGCATGTTTTAAATAATAAATTTAAATGGGATTTATTATTCTGTAACTGCAATAAGATATTCCAAGTAGTGAGTTTAGGCATTCTAGACACTTTACATGTGCAGGAGATGTCAATTTCCACATTATGACAAGATTAGAGGAAGCACATGTAACTAGTCATACCAACATGTCTTATTAATTAGCATCTTATATCCAGATCCATTGAAGAGCAATGCTGATAGGTTTTTAGATGTAGTTGTGGGACCAGCGATATCCACTTAGTGTAGAGTTATGTATGTATGTACATATGTATGTGTGTGTGTGTGTGTGTGTGTGTGTGTGTGTGTGTGTATATATATATATATATATATATACACACACACACACACACACACACACACACACACACACACACACACACACACATTATTTATTTATTTATTTATTTATGCAGTTGTTTATCAGGGTAGTCTGACTGGGCCATGCAAGACAAAAAGCTCTACATTTACATGTTACGTAATAGAAAACAGTGCACTCATGCATTTACTACAAACATGGGCATACATCCTAAAATAGATAACATAACAGTTAAATACATAGGTTTGTGGCTAAGTACTAGGTTAACTGCCCTTTTGTGCCATTTTAAGCCTAGCCAATTTCCCTTAAAGGTGATAATCAAACCTTGTGTCTGTGAGGCATATACCTTAACCATTATGCCAACCCCCACCCCCAAAAGTGTCATAGGTAAGTACTAAGCTACCTGCCCTTGTAGGCCATTTTAAACCCAGCCAATTTCTTTTCAAAGGTGAGAATCAAATCCTGTACCTTGTGTCTGTGAGGTAAACACTATAACCATTATGGCAATTCTCAACCTTTGTCACCCTTTGTTAACGTTAGAAATTATACAATAAAATAACACAGAAAAAAAAACATTTCATGAGATCTCAGCTGAATAGTAAAATTAAATATCAAGTATTTAAAAAACATGACTTCATAATGATGGCATTGATTATCACACAAGAAAGAAGAGAATATACTTAATCATAGCAATAAACTGTGTTTGTAGGAATGTGAGAATAACAATATTTATAGTGCATTCCATTTCAGGCTTTTGATGTGAATGGGTCAACCATTGGAGGAGTTGCAGAGAGACAGAATTTACTGCTTAACAGATGAGCTTTAAGGTTTTTCTTGAATTGTTGGGGACTGCTAATTTGTTTCACAGGTTAGCAAAATATGATGAGTATAAGCAGCATCCCTATGCCCATTGTGTGATTTTTCCATGTAGATGAAACGCTTGCCTTTAAATCACAGTGATCTGGGGGGAGTACTATCTAAGTAGGGGACTTAAAGAAGGAGATGCTTCTGCTTCAGATATGATTTTGTGTGCCATTTCTAGTTAAGTACATTTTTAGACAGTGAGAAACGTCATCCAGTGGAACTGCTGGGCAGATTGCCAGCAAATTTAGCAACTGTATCATAGTACTATTTTAACTTAGTAATGCAGTATTAAGGTTAGCAGATGATGATGTACACAAATATTTTGGAACAGGACTGCAGAAGCAGTGGTTAGCCAGACTTTTTGGTTTAGAAGGGGGCTGTCATGATAAAGAAGACCCATCTTTTTGATGAGTTTTCTTAATGATGATATGGATATGAGTATCAAACTTTTGAGTTTCATTAGTAGTAACTTGAAGGAGCTTAGTGGTGGTAACTATTTTCATCTGGGTATTTAGCAAGGAATTGATAACACATCTTTCTCTAAAATCAGCCAGAGACATGGGGGTGAATAACATGAGTTGTGTTTTTTTTTTTTTTTTTTAGAGATAGGTGGGAGAGGCTGAGATAGTTTCAATGGATGCATCTGATTCTTGAGTCATAGTTTGGAGTTATGCAGGTGAAGCGGCAGAACTTTGGAGTTATGCAGAACAAATGACAGTGGAGTCATCTGCATATTGGACAATTATTGACTGGTCAATAGATAAGCTCGGGTTATAGATAGAAATGTTAAGTAGAAGTGGGTCAAGTATGGAATTTTGGGGAATGCTGATAGTTACAGGTAGGTATTCAGAAATTGCATCAAGCCAATCTGCATGTTGAGTGTTTCTGATCAGGTAACTGCTGAACCATGAGGATATGTATGAGCACATACTAAGTTTGTTCAGAGTTTGGATACATTTTGAGTGTGACACCATATCAAATGCCTTTGGTAAGTCTAGGAATAAAGTTGAATATTTCTATAAATATTTGCTTCTATAATGATGGAACATGTGATTCTGTGATGGATCTGTTTATCAGAATGGAAAATGGAAGTGCTATACAGTGAGTTGTCCCAGGCTGAGTTGTTAAGTGAGGAGCTGATGTTACCATACCGTCAAGGGTAGAATTTCTACTTGTAGCTGTAACATATCTGCTAGGGGAGGAGATTTGCTGTGTGAATTTAAATGGATTTACTGGATTAGGAGAGGATTCCTACTAGACCACATTCCAGATTTAAATCCCCTTGCACAATGGTTTCAATTAGGATGTGAGCAGAGGCCCTGAATGAGAGTTTCCTCGGATGGTTACTGGTGTACTTGAGATAACTATTAGAAAAAGTGTCTTTCCTGTGTATATGAGACTTAAATCCACTATTGATATTAGATATAAAAGTATCCAAATATACAATACTCCCTGTGTTGCAAGTATGTGTGAATTTTAGGAATGTGGTAGAAGGAAACTGATGAGGAATATTTACAAAGGGCAGTGTATAAGAGCAGCCCGTATGTCTTCCCAGTACCCCGATATGATTGTGGAAATGGAATATATAAGGACCTTGTTCAGCCAGAGGGGATACCCCAGGTATATGTTAGATGACGTTAAAAGGTACGTTATTAATGAATGGGGAAATAAGTACCCACCTATTTTGGGAAGGGCAATATTTAAACATGCATCCAAATCTGTTGACAATACTGACAAGAATTATCAACGTGCCTGTATTTTGGAATATTCCCCTTATGTGAACCATGTGAAACGAATATTAAAAAACAATTGGAATATTTTAATAGCGGACAATAAAATAAGGAATGCAGTAGGTGAAGCACCCTTATTTGTCTATAAAATGGGCTTTAACATAAAGAGAAATTTGGAGCAGGGTAATACCATTAGTATGGTTGACGAAAGAAATAAACATACAAGAAGGTGTGATAACTGTAGGCGATGCCATGCTATATTAGAAGAGGGGGGGTGTTACTCTAGAAAATGTTAATAAAACTAGGATTTCCTTTAAAAACTGAGGCTCCGAGAGATACTAGTACTACGAAAAGTATAAATTTTAATGAAGCGCTTTTCATCGCTTTCAATAAGGCAACTTCTTCAGACAAATTAACATTCCACCAATTCACATATAAATACTAAAATTATCTGTCACATGATCAACAATTAATTAATAAAAATCATATGATAAAAAGTCACATGAAAAAAATCACGTCCTAAACAATAAAATAAATCCACAACTATTAGTGGTTCTTGCCACCTGGGTACCGCATAATAAAACATTACCAAAGAGGTAATTACAAATATACCATATTGACATAAACTGCTTTAACAACAACCATCATCTTTTAAGGCTCTTTAGTTTAAGTAAACAGATGATATTATAAGTTTCATTTAAACCTGGACTTGAAAATGCGTTCAACCTGATTTGCCATGCTAACTCACGCTCTTCTAAAAGTAATTTAGCAGGACCACCTCTAATGTAATGTTGTATCTGGTCTATTTCTTTAAACACAAATTTATGCCCTCCGCTCAAAGCTGCATGCTTAGCCAATGCATTATCAAGTTTGTTGACTTCAGTTGCATGTGTATGTTCATACACTCTATCACAAAGTCTACGCTCTGTTTTTCCAACATAAAAAGCTTTACAGGATGTGCACTTAGCAATATAGACTACTAGTTTAGAGTTACAATGCAACTTATATTTTAACTCATACTTTCTCTCATTAATAGAGAATGTTCTTCCTGTTTCAATAAATTTACACATACTACATCTATCACACACAGACATTCCAGCAAATCTATGTGCGCCCATTGTTACATTCCTTTCTAGAAGATTTTTTAGGTTCACTCCTCTTATGAAAACTAGTTTAGGGGAACTACCCAATTTTTCTGATAAACGTTTATCGTTGTTAATTAATTCCCAGTTTTTACACAGAATAGTTCTAACTATTTCACTTTCCATGGTATAAGTTGTAATAAAACTGGACTCATAAGTGTTATTGGTAACATTGCTCACCATCTGGTGCCTAACTAGTTCCACGGTTAAACAATTGTCACTCGCTGATATCCCTTCTATTCCACTAATGGATAAGTCTTTATTTAGAATGGGAGTAATTACCCCATTATGTCTTTTCAATTGGACCTCTTCCACTAAAGATAAAATAAAATTAAGGGGGTACCCTCTTTGTTGGAACATGTTTCTTAATAGGTCACATTCGTTCATGAAATCAGCTTCCAATGTTACCATTCTTGCAGCCCTAATCAACTGACCTTTCATTATCGAACGTTTCAGTGAGAAGGGATGAGAACTAGTAAAATGCAGGAATGAGTTACAATAAGTATCTTTCTTGAAAATTTTAGAAACATATCTATAGTTCACTACATCTTTGGACAATTTAATGTCCAAGTAATCTATAGAGGTACATTGGAAATTAAAGGTAAACTTAAGGAAATCTGTCGAGTTGTTTAAATGGTCAACAAAATTTTGCGCTTGACTTTCATCCCCACCAAACAAAATGAAAATATCATCCAAGCGGAGGGCATAAATTTGTGTTTAAAGCAATAGACCAGATACAACATGACATTAGAGGTGGTCCTGCTAACTTACTTTTAGAAGAGCGTGAGTTAGCATGGCAAATCAGGTTGAACGCATTTTCAAGTCCAGGTTTAAATGAAACTTATAATATCATCTGTTTACTTAAACTAAAGAGCCTTAACAGATGATGGTCGTTGTTAAAGCAGTTTATGTCAATATGGTATGTTTGTAATTACCTCTTTGGTAATGTTTTATTATGCGATACCCAGGTGGCAAGAATCACTAATAGTTGTGGATTTATTTTATTGTTTAGGACGTGATTTTTTTCATGTGACTTTTTATCATGTGATTTTTATTAATTAGCAATTGTTGATCATGTGACAAATAATTTTAGTATTTATATGTGAATCGGTGGTATGTTAATTTGTCTGAAAAAGTTGATTTACTGAAAGCGACGAAAAGCGCTTCATTAAAATTTATACTTTTCGTAGTCCTAGTATCTCTCGGAGCCTCAGTTTTTGGATTTTAGTTTATTGTTTTGACTTAGTTTGTTCTTTTAGGATTTCCTTTAGGCAGGGGAACTGAAATTCTAAGAATGCTGTATATATGGCTAAGTGCATGTCATGTCCCGGTTACCATATAGGAAAAATGGACAGATATTTTAAAAAAAGAATTTATGACCACTTATATAATATCAAAAGAAAAGACAATACTAATGCCCTATAGACATGTGGAGTTGAATGGGGATAGACATTTTTTTAAGTTTGCAATATTAGAACAAGTTAGAGTGGGCCCCCAAGGGGGCAATCATAAAGCAGTATTGGGGCACAGGGAGGCCAAGTGGCAACTGTTAAATGATGCCTTAAATAAACCAGGTTTAAACGATCACATCACAATTAACCCTATTTTACAATTGCAGACATAGGTTGTTACTTTGTTTGTCATTTTTTGTTATGTATTATTGTCTTGCTACACATCTCCACAGTTCATATGAAATCTATGAGGTGTAGAATAAGTGGAATTTTTATCTGTACAATTTTTATGTGCATATGTGCACGGCCATAAATAAACTATACAACAAAAGGAGATAGCTACTGCAGGATAGAGCAAAATCCCTCAATAAGAAGGCATCACTGATCAGTACCAGCAAAAAACTACAGTCCCTCATAAAATCTTCCAAGGCCAGCTTCGAGAGAAAAATTGCACAAGACACTAAAGATAAACAAAAGGCTTTCTTTAGTTGTGTTAGAAACCTGGGTGACAACTCCCAGATATGTTCGGAGTTAGTCCAAAATGACAAAAAATACACTGAACCCACAGACATTGCCAACATCCTGGCGGACAGGCTCAGTGCAAATTTCTCTCCCCCTTCCCCCCCAAAGGAGCAATTATCTATCCCAGCAGAGAGTCGTCTCCCTGTCATCACAGATGCTCAGGTAAGAGCCGCCCTCTCCAAAGCAAAAAACACAGCATCAATGGGACCGGACGGTGTCCCGGGCTGCATCCTACAGGAGCTCCAAGAGGAGCTAAAACCTCATATTAGGCTACTGTTTAATCTCAGCCTTTCTACAGGTTATGTACCCAAGGAATGGTGTACAGCAACAGTGGTCCCACTCCACAAAGGTGGAGCCTCAACAGACCCTGGGAACTATCGCCCCATAAGCCTGACTAGCCTAGTCTGCAAGGCCATGGAGCGGATCATCATGGGACTCATAAACAAAGATATTGGGGAACTACAGATGCTAGATCCTACACAATTTGGCTTTGTTAAAGGCAGATCCTGCCTCCTGAACCTGGTAGACTTCTTCGAAACAGTCACCAAAGCCATAGATGAAGGAAAGGTGGTCCACACTGCCTACCTGGACCTTGCAAAAACCTTTGACACCATACCCCACTCTGGCATCATAGATAGGCTCTCCAGCCTAAATATCAACCCCTATGTCATAAGATGGGTTGCAAACTGGCTCAAGGACAGAACCCACATGGTGAGAATTGTGGGAGCTATGTCAGACTCTAAACCTGTTACAAGTGGCGTCCCACAAGGCTCAGTCCTGGGACCGCTCTTGTCCAGTATATACTTTTCAGAGGTACAGGCCAACACAGGAGGACTATGGCTGACCAAGTTCGCAGACGACTGCAAACTGGGTGCCATAATTGACTCCAGCTGACACAGGCATCCTCCAAAAGGGTCACACAGAGACAGACAACTGGTGCCAAAGCCATGGCCTGAAACTAAACGCCAAGAAGTGTATAGTCATACCCTTTGGGAAAAACAAAGTGCCCACAAACTACCATATAGGCGGAAATCCATTAAGTATGGAGGAAGTAATTAGGGACCTGGGAACCCAAGTTGATAGTAATCTCTCCTTTGACAACCACATTGCCAAAGTGGTTAGAAAGACCTTCTATATAGCCCACCTCATCATGAAAGGGTTCACATCTAGATCCAAGGAGGTCATTGTGCCCCTTTACTCATCCCTCATCAGGCCCATAATTGAATACAATGCCCCAATTGGAATGTACCTTACCTGTCACCTGCAGCAACTGGAGAGACCACAAACGTACCTCACCAAGAGGATCAAGGGTCTCAAACAGATGACCTATGCTGCTAGTTTAAAGAAACTCCAGCTCTACTCAGTTGCATACCACCTCTTAGAGGCGATCTGTGCATGACTTATAAAGCCATGTCCAACCCAGAATTAATGGACATGCTCCACCTCAAAAAATCCAAATCCACTAGAGCTACACGCTCAAGTGATTTGAATCTCAACACAGAAATTAATAGGACATGCTGGAGAGACAGATTCTTGACCCAGAGGCTCCCAGTACTCTGGAATAGAATCCCAGTCCATATCAGGCAGAGCCCCTCGCTGACTGTCTTCAAGAGAAATCTTGACGAGTGGATGGGAGATCGTAAGTTCACTCCGGGGATCACTTTTGTGTCACTGCTAGACAGAGGCTCAATAAAGTAACCAAAAATAGGGCACAGTAAAACCCATTTTTTAAGGGGTGGTGTAAGCCAAATACACTCTGGCTAGGCTGATAAATGCCCTAGGGCATATAGCCTAGTATCAACCTATGAACCTATAATTTTTTATGTGCATATTTTCTAGGTTGTTCAGTACTTTGTCATTTAGCATGATTGAGGGTAGATAATTATGTTTTAGAATTTATATATGTATTAGAGTGATACTGAAGCATATTATTGTACAAATATTCGAATATGTTTCTACTTTTGTATTGTTTACTATGTAGTACGTGCTTGGTCTCTTTATGTTGAGTAAAGGGTTTTTATATTAGTTAATTTGGTAGCAAAAATTCAAGTATTTAAACATCAGCTAATGAATTAAGTATATTCTGATGAAGTCCATATTACTGTGGATGAAATCTCTAAATCATCTGTGTTGTATAATAAAGAAGGATTGGATTTTATGCCCGTTGGTGCGACTTGGCTTTGGTGGATTCCATTATCATTTGGTGTGTTTATTGTTTTATGATAGATATATATATATATATATATATATATATATATATATATATATATATATATATATATATATATATATATATGGATCTACTTTGTTCGAAAATATGTACATTAAACAAAGTCCATGCCCACTTCAGCGGAAGTGCATTTCAACGAAAGCGCACTTTCACTGAAGCTTAGTCGTCAGATCGGCTGACTAAAAAAAAAAAAACACAGAAAACATGTTTTGCAGGGGGGCCATGCCTCCCACACACCCCCCTACTTAAATATACCAACTCTGAGATCACACTACAGCGAGGAAAAGGGAATATTCCCATTCTGCGCTGCATTGTGATCTCCGTACTTCGTTTTGGAAGTTCTGGTACTTCAAAAAACTGGTCTTGACCAAGTGGGTTTCATAGTACTGAAACTTCGTACAAACAAAGTAAACCCATATATATATATATATATATATATATATATATATATATATATATCTGTATAGATATATATTTGTGTATGTATGGGAATTAGACAATTGACCAAATGTACCAGTTGTGGAATGGACAAAAAGCTGGTACAGCTGATCAAAAACCAGCTTATTGCATGTACTGGCTTTTTATTAATGTGAGCTCATGGTACAGAGGGAATCAGGGACATTTACCCTTTCCCCACTGTGTTGCAATCTCAGAGTTGGTATATATTATTAATGGGGGGTTAAGGGGTACAGTGGGCTTGCTCCCTGCAAAAAACATGTTTTAGAGTGTTTTTTTCTGATCAGTCGGTGACCCATAAGTTGTATTCAACCACTTGCTGTTTAATAAGTTAAATTTGTGATGAATGGTCATACATGCATACATGTATATATAGAAGGAGAGAGAGAGAGACGATTGTTTCATAATCGAGGAGAGAACTGCCAAATGAGCAAAGAGAAAAAGTTCAATCATTTTTGATTGAATCTAAAAAGATCAAAACACAAAAAAGATGCAAAATAAATTTTTTGAGGGGTAAACTCCCTGCAGCCCTCACAATCCCTGCAAATATATATATATATATATATATATATATATGTAGGTTCCATTCAGAAGCTCGAAATACTGAAATATCGAATTTCAGTATTTCAAGCCCAAGAAACCAAATCCACATAATAGCGAAAGTTTAGAAGTGTGAAATTCAAAACCTCGAATACTGGAGGTTTTGAATTTCGTGCTTCTAAAGTTCCGCTATGGTTATGTATTCAGGTAAGTGTGTGTGTGTGTGTGTGTGTGTGTGTGTGTGTGTGTGTGTGTGTGTGTGTTAAGGGGTTTGGGTAGGGGCTGTGGTGTGTGTCAGTGTGTTTTGTTGCTGTGATGTGTGTGTGCAAAGAGAAAGTAGCTTGTGTGGTGGTGTTTTGTGTGTGTTTGTATGTAGTGCGACCTCGGAGTGAGAATATTTAAGTAGGGGGGGTGGTGGATGTAGCCCCCTTTCATGTAGTAGAGTGATTGTGTATGTTTTCGTGGTGGATGGTGTGTGTGTGTGTGTGTGTGTGTGTGTGTGTGTGTGTGTGTGTGTGTGTGTGTGTGTGTGTGTGTGTGGTAAAACCATGAAATTCAAAATGTCCGGTATTCAAGGCGAAATTACACTATTTTGAAATCCAGTAGTAGATGCCCACTAACGTGAAAGTGCACTTCTCCAAAAGTGCACTTTCGCTAGCACCACTTGAGTGAATGGTTACAAACCTTAGGGTTAGGGCTTGATTTAAGGATAGTGGATAGCTAGTAGGGCTAGCCACTATCCTTAACCCAAGCCCTAACCCTAAGGTCCATGACTATCGCACCACAGTGGAGGAAATTGTACGTCCTCCACGGTGCAGTAGTCACGGACCTATGTCCTCCACTGTGGTGCGGTAGTCACAGACCTTAGGGTTAGGGCTTGGGTTGAGGATAGTGGATACCTAGTAGGGCTATCCATTATCCTTAACCCAAGCCCTAACCCAAAGGTCCGTGACTACCGCACCACAGTACTTAACCTTGGGCTTTAAATACATAAAAAATAAATGAATGACTAATGTGGACACTTTGAATTTTACAGAAGACAAGCAATTTTCTGAATTCTGTGGAAACTCAGTGGCTTGTCACAACTCAAAAGATCTACTTCTTTTTCTGATCTTCAGTGTCTTAAGAGTCAATGACATTAACAGAGAAAGGGGAGGTGTGTGCGTGTGTGTGTGAAGGGTGCTTGAGATCCATGTGAAATATTATCACTGATATTGTGTCTTTTCATAAAACGATACTTCATACAGTTCTGTTTGTTGGCTTAAATGTCACATATTTACTTAGGGATTATTACAGAGATTAGAGTATTAAGTAGTGCAGCGGTTAGCGTTGTTGCCTCACAGCAAGAGGTTCTCCGATTCGATTCTGGGCTAGAGCACCTTCTTTGTGGAGTCTGCATGTCCTCCCCATGGTTGAGTGATGTTTAAAGGCATGCAGGTAGGTGCATGTGTGGATGGGTGTGCCTTCGTTGAAGGTTGGGCATTGGGCTGGCACCTCACCACCGTAAAAATCCACTGCCAATCATTAGCGGACCGGAGTTCCGCTGTGGCAACCCCTAACCAGGAAAAGCGAAAGACATTCGTTTTAGAGTATGAAACAAATCCAGCTGTTTAATGACTTTAACTAAATGATCCCGTATCAATGAAAATAACTGTTCTATTTGCTCTCAAAAAGTAGATATGTTCAGACAGTTTGAAACTATATGTGTTTCCACGTGTGGCAAGCTGGAGTAGTACATCTCTGGTACTCTGAGGAAACCAATGGGTGCACAATGACAAACAGATGCTCTGAGTGTTGACCATGAAACCATGGAAACAATAATTTAAGATTTATAAAAATACATGTCACTAGTTAAAAAATTATAATAATAAATGAGATACTCCTTAACACAAGTTATTTACCCCTTGATCCCCCCATGTTCCCAAACTAGATATACTAATTCCAAGGTTGTAGTGTCAAGAACTTGCTTTACTCTGAGATGCAAGACATTGGAATTGGTATATTAAGTAAGTGAGGGAATGTAAACTAGGGATGCAGGGGTATCAAGACATGATCTTGGAATCTAGATTTATAAAAAAAAAGGTCATATAACAACCTTGATCTGTTGTAATATGCATTGAGGGATGCATCATTTATATGCCCAATAGTTAACATAAGTGCTAGGAAATGTTATGTTTTGTAAGGTATTCATGTGGCACAAGTCTTTAACACACTGTAATTGTTATAAACAACTATACAGTATATAAAACTGTAAAACTCTGATATGTTATGTTTTGTACAGGTGCAGTAGCTTAATTCCTTATGTATATTAAAATAACTTTTTAACATTGCCGTACTTTACTTGTGTCAATGATATTAGTCCAAAAATATTACTACGTCTTTTGTTCTTCCACTACCTCTAAAGTAGAACATGAAAAATTGGTGAAAGTGCTTGGAATTAAGCAATTGTGTACTAAATCTACAATATTTTGCTTTAGAACTCTAATAGACCATAAATGAGTGATTAGAATTTTATCACATAACTCGTTCGGTAGGAGAAACTAAGCTAGCTGTAAGGTGATTTATATTTCTGCTAATAGTCATTGACTGTATTCAGTTTTATCCTGTTCACTGATGCTCCTACTTACTATTCTAGACCGGAGCATGTTAGGACTAATTAAATGTTGCACATGTTTGTTGTCATATACCAAAACTTTACTGGCTCTGCGATTTGTCAGAAATCTTCTACACAGGAATTTCAATGAAAAGATTGTTCTTTCTGGAGTGTAGTATTATGAGAAGAAAATAAGAAAAAAAAAGATCTGTGTTTCTGTACATAAAAAATAATTTTCTGATAGTAGATTTTTAAGACCTATAAGAAATTTAAGCATTGTCACCTCACAGCAAGAAGTTCTCTGGTTCGATCCTCGGCTGGGGTGCCTTCTGCGCGGAGTCTGCATGTCCTCCCTGTGGTCGCATGGGTTTCCTCTGGGTGCTCCGGTTTCCTCTCACATCCCAAAGGCATGCTGTAGGTGGATTGGACACTCTAAATTGGCCCTAGGTGTGAGTGTGTGTGTGCCTTCCGTGGAAGATTGGGTGCCGGGCTGGCAACTCGACACCGTAAAACTCTACTGCCAATTATGAGCAGACAGGTGATCCACTGTGGCGACCCCTAACCGGGAAAAGCCAAAAGAAGAAGAAGAAGAAGAGATTGTAGATGAAAAGACACAGCAAACCTAATACACTTTGGACAAGAAGAGGACAGGTCCCAGAGTGGGTGATCTATACTACTTGTCTGATGATCTGCTTCTAATGAAAAACTGGAGAACAAAGCATTAGTTTCCTTGAAGGGATTTCATTTAGTCAGATATGTAAGTTAGGGTTCATAATCCAGTTTGACTTTCTGAACACACATTGTGTCCTTTATGCTTTTATACTCTCTTGATGACAAATGTCTCAATAAAAGAAAAGACTTACATGATCATAAAAGGATCTCAACGAATACCTTGATTTTACAGACCTTCTGTCTTTAGGAACTGACACATTATTAATATCATTTATAGTAACTAGTCCATGTCAGTCCTGTTATGCATAAGACCACTAACATACTGTCTTCCACTAATGCAGCCTCTAATTATTCTTAATCCTCATTGGCTCTACTACATTTGCCATCTAACCAATCACTTAAATAAGTTTTCAGTGCTGTGATTCCTGCAATAGTCACAATGACAATCAGCATCTACATTATTCACCTTGGTTGATATTATTTTCCTAATTTTAGCTGTTTTAGAAAAATAATTTCTAATTCCACAGTGAATTTTGACATCTTTAGTGTAATAATTATCATAATAGGTACGGTGCTTAAAAATCCCTCAGTTAAGAATCATGCAAAGCATACTGATTTAGCAATTCCATTCTAAGAGAATCCAAGTCACTTAGTGGTAAATAAAAATAGCTTTAAAATCTGAATAAGTTTATTTAAAATAAACCCCAAATACAAACATTAATGACACAAAGAAAACTATTCAGTAACTAGACAATGTTTTCTTAACTCTCTAAATGCAAAAAGGTACAAATGATTAAATGCTTTAAGAACACTTAGAAAATAAAAACATAGGTACTCCTAGGATATGTTGTAAGGTATGAACCTATGCTGTAATCTGTAATACAAAGATTTTAATATAAAACAAACATGCTGTGTGGCCAAATAGGTAGTAGTCTCTGTCATACTCCACACTACCACACTTAGCACACCTAACATGCAAAGAAGTGCAAAGCGAGTCTCTGGGAGTCTTCTTGTCACACAGTATGTTGACACTCAGCTCACATCTGTTCAGAGACACAAACTTATATAACAAAGGGAGATGCTTCTTTTAAACAATGGCCACCAATGAACTGTTTAGAAAAGCACACGTGCCTCCCTTCCAGCTTTCTTACCTCAAGCAAAGCCTTACAAATGCACAGAGCTTTGAATGAAAATTAACAAAAGCTTCTGCACACAGAAGCAAACTTTATATAACAATATTGCCTCATTAGCATGCTCTGAATTGCACACTAGCTAACACTACCAGTGCCGGACCTGATGGTGGGAGTGTTCTCCATGGTGGCTCAAGCATCTTTCTCACGAAGTTACCCCCCACACTTACGTACAAACACACATTCAGACACCCATGCAAACACAACCACGCATGCATTCATACAGCTTCATTCATACCCTAACAGACATTCACATACACACACACATATCCATACACATATACTTAGCAATACTAACATCCCCCAATCCTTTCTCTTCACTGCACATACCTTCCCACAACTACTCTTGTAGGAGTGAAGGCTGTTATCACTGTCTTTTGATGATGTTCACTTTTTCCTTCATTGGTTCTCTGAATTTCTTGGCAGTGTAAACTGGAGCTGATGGCATTTCTGGGTGAGAGCACATGGCTAAATTGCACTAGCCATTCCTGCAGGATGATGCATTATCATGCAGGGCTACCTGCGAGGCCAGCCTCCACACTGTGGCTTCCACTAATGGGAACCCTAAAAGGTAGGGTGGTCTGAAAATTGGAAAGGTTTACTATGAGGGAGAAAATGGCTATGTTAAGGCTTCCACCTCATGTTAAGCCTTTCTGAATCCCAGCCTTGATGTAACTGATACTTGTCAGACTAATTAATATAATTGCTCCTGATAAATACATTAATTACCACTAGCTCTGATGTACAAGACCTAAGTTTAATATCTCATTTAAAGGAATGCACCTCAGAAGTGTAGTGGCTTCCTTATACTGTACTATGGTGTCAGTACCAGAACAAGAATCCAAGCATCTAGGGTAAGCATAGAACCCAAAACCTCTTAATCTTCCTGACATTAGAAGTGAGTGTGCACCCTGCTGAGCAAGTGCAGTATAAAAAGAAAAAAAAAACAGCAACAAAAACTGGTTTCTGAAATAAATCCTACTTTCAACAGATGCAGACAAAAGCAGAAAGATGCAACTTAGCACCCAGGATTTATGGATTCCTACTTCCCTAATGGTTATGAAATCTAAACCTCCAGAGAAGCATCCTGTCAATGATATTTCTTAAGGCAGAAACTGGCATATCACAGTAAATAGTCTGCTCTGTACTATTATGAAATCCATCAATTCTGTTGAGACTATAACTTAGCAATTTCAAAACACATATAAAAGCAATTACCACAATCTAAACAGTTTCCTTTGCATTGTTACTGTCATGTACAAGGAACTAATGGTATCTGAAAATCTGACTTTCTGCATTTTAAGCTTATTTGATCAGTGACTCCATGTTTACCTTTTTTACTCACTATATTACAAGTTTCATGAAAATTAAATATGTCACTCCTCAGAGATAGATGATGCCCAGTGGTAAATCAGTACCAGATCATTTGAATTTACAAGTTATTGTTTACTTTATATAATTGCAAAATGTATGTAAGTTACAAAAGTTGACACGTTTTCCCAGCAAGTTAAAGCTGATTTCTTTCTCTAATATTTGTTTGTTTCGTATAAGGCTGGCCTAGTTTGTACAAATCGAAATATGTTTTATTTCCTTTTACAGATGTGTATTAGGATCTTAGATGTTTATAAATCTTATAGGTGGTTCAGTTAGTTGTCTGGGGCTGAGAGATAAAATAACTGGGCTGCAAAAGATGCAAAAATGTGTGTGTGTGTGTGTGTGTGTGTGTGTGTGTGTGTGTGTGTGTGTGTGTGTGTGTGTGTGTGTCTTTGTATTACATACAGACAGATATAGAAATCTATATAATTTATATTGTACATGCACACAGTCTCAGATACAGACACACACCCACACACAGACACACACACACACACACACACACACACACACACACACACACACACACACACACACACACACACACACATCAATATGTGTGGGTAATACATACCACACATCCACATGTAATATGTCATTTTTTTGCCACGATATAACTTTAAAACTGTGTGTGTGTTTTTTTAGTATAGAAAACATAGATGTTAACACAATCCATTTCCCACCATCCCTAGTCTATTTGCTGAATTCCAAGCTAAAATCAACTGTTATTCAATACACACACACACACACACACACACAAACACACACGCACACACACACACACACACACACACACACACACACACACGCAGTTACACACAACTCCTGCCTTCTCCCATCCCCCAAATTGTTTCAATGCCAGTTAAATTATTGATAAACTGGCCTTCAATGAAAGACCGTTAGACAGTGTCTTTTAACTAAATTAAGACTCTTTCTAAACTAGAATCTCTTTTAATTTATAAATCCTTTTTGCTCAGTAAGGTATTTATCAGCTTCTTATCTTATACTGCACTCTAGTTAATCAATAATCACTTTTATGAACCTTCATAATGCACCACATTCCATGCACTTTCAAACATTCCTCATTATTAATTCATCTTTATGACAATATAGTTTTTGTTTCTTTACTTATTTGTTATAATTACTACCACGTGATCACTATGTTTGTTCCATTCTCTGTTACTAAATGACTCAAACTAGAGTCCTATTTTGTAAGTTAATTTATTATTTAAAAATATATATTTTGTTTAAAAGATGAGATATTTATAATACAAAGTGTTATGTTGTTTTTTTGAACACAACCAAGTTGTTACATGCTCAAGAATTGGATGTCACTAAATAAATTTCAAGAGTGGAATAAAACAAAGCTTGAGAAGTGATTCCCGAGACCCATTTCAAGAACATACAGGTACATGGTCATACCCAGAGAAACCTGATCATAACTCTTTGTAGTACATGGGCTTTACTCATCCACATCATGTTAGCAAGGCAGGTCCCATGGTGGCCATTTTGTGAAAAACATATTGAAATATAATAAAAAGCAGTTAGAGTGATATTGATATATTTAAGCAGCACAGAATAACTAAAATATAATAGAAAAAGAGTACTGTTTTTGAGTTTCAAGGTGGATTTTTTTTAACTTGTGCCTGCTGGCTGTTTCCTTTTGTATGGCTAGGAGCTCATGTTTAACACACTTTGGTTCCGTGAAAGGCAGAAGAGCAGTTTGTATCCTTTATTATGACTGCTCCCTTGCATACCTCTCAATTGTCCAGATTTTCACTGAATTTCCAAATTTTTGCTGCATATTTCTGTCTGTTCCTCATAAAATTTCTGTTGTTTTGGAAAATCGCTGAAGTCTATACTGGGGGCAGAGCCTAGATGGCCATCTGAAAACAGCACTTCTTTAGAGCTCCATAAATGTCTAAAAAAAAAAAACAAGAAAATATCAATTTTTTTCATACATGAACTACTAAATATTGCAGAGTAATTTCTGAACTAACTTCTTAGCAGATTTGAAGTATTTCTATAGAAATCTTCCTGTCAAACGTACTGGAGACAAATCTCACTTTAAGAAAATGAGCAACTCAAAGAACACTCACTCAGAAAGCACTCTGAAGAAAGAAATTCAACTGATGTCTTCCACTCTACATGAACTGTCTCTAAAAATGGATGGATTTAAAGACAACCTAGAAAACCTTAAGGAAAGCTGTCAAAAAGAAATTGATGTCTTAAGAGAACTACTACAACAGCAGCAATCAAAAATAACAGATATTGAAACTTCACTGAATGACATAGAGGGGAGACTCAAAGTAGAAGAAAATCAGACTGAAACTATATTACAGCATAACAACTGGCTTATCAGTAAGGTGGAAGACATGGAGAACAGAGAGAGGAGAACAAATATAAGGATTTTTGGATTACCGGAGAAGTCTGAAGGTGAGGATATTATCTTGATTTTAAATTCTTGGATACCTGAAATTCTAGACTTGAAAGAAGGTTTATCATATGGCATAGAGAGGGCACATAGAGCTATAGGAAAACCTATTTCTTCCTCACCTTCTAAAGCACCGAGATCAATAGTAGTAAAATTTTTGTCCTATACTGATAAAGAACTCAAAACAGCATGGAGAAAAAGTCCATTGAAATACAAAGAAAGTCAAATTAGGTTTGACAATGATTATTCCATTAGAGTTTTAGAAATGAGAAAAAAAGCATGGCCACTTGTGAAACTACTGAAGCAAAACAAAATAAAAGCACAACTGATATATCCTGCAAAGACAAGATTTTTCTACTCAAATGAAATGAGAACTTTTAATGATCCAGAGGAAGCCTTCATTTTCATCAAGAACAATAAGATAATATCTATTCCAGAAGAAATGGACTGGTCTTCATCCTTAACATTAAAAAGATCTCTGGAAAAAAAATGCCTGGACTGATGTAAAAAAAAAGAAACAAAGGATTGAATCTAAAACACAGCATTCATAAATACTCTCAAAGACTCTACTAAGAACTGAATTATCCTAAACAAAAGTATATATATTCATCTTTTTATTTTTTATCTTATCTGTTACAATGTGTTTGTTGCATTATATAGCTCTCCTCTTTCCTTTTATGTATGTATTTATTCATTTTATAGAGACATAACTCACCAGAATAGCTTACTATCAAACAGCTACAAAGGTGATAGTCATGTAAACAGTCTGAAAGAGTTTACTTCATTTTCTATATTATGTATTTTATATATGATTTCTTTATTTTTTTTCACTGGTTTAGATTAACAAATAGAGGGGAGAAATCTGTTGTGGGCTTGTGGTGTGCTTTCATTATAATACAGTCTCGTTTCTGATATAAGCTGCTTCAACTCTCTGCAAGAATTAATGAGTGAAATGCTTAAAATGTAGAAAGGTCATTTAAAATATATTGTGCAATACAACACTGGATGTAACTGAATTAATGTTCATATTTATATGTAATCACATAATATTTGGCATAGACAAACAGATTCCATTGAACACATTGCTTTTTGAAAAAAATGGTGTTCTGAGAAGCTGTCCGTTAATCACAAACTCTTTCAAGTAGAGCTCGAGCTTCTCAGGACATCAAGGTACATCGCAAACACTCATTATTTAATCTAACTGAGTGGATGAGACACACTAGATATATTCAGATACTATCTTTATTTAGTACAAACAGTGGAAAGAAGGCAATACAATTGAAATAGATGTCTTCTTCATCTTTTGGCTTTTTCCCGGTTAGGGGTCACCACAGTGGATCATCTGTCTGCTCATGATTGGCAGTGAAGTTTTACGGTGTCAAGTTGCCAGCCCAGCGCCCAACTTTCCACAGAAGGCACACACATGCACACACTCACACCTAGGACCAATTTAGAGTGTCCAATCCACCTATTGCATGTCTTTGTGATGTGGGAGGAAACCAGAGCACCCAGAGGAAACCCACGCGACCACAGGGAGGACATGCAGACTCCGCAGAGAAGGCACCCCCAGCCGAGAATTGAACTGGAGAACCTCTTGCTGTGAGGTGGCAATGCTAAGCGCTGCACCACAGTGGCTTCCCCACAATTGAAATAGATGTAAAGAACTGAATAACATATGTATTCTGGAGAATCGTAGGCAAATACATCAAAATAAACTTCTCAGTTTAATTACTAGATTAAATAAACAAGTAGAAGAGAAATGTATGCTGTGGCCTTGTTAGTATGATGTAGTTTCATCTTTGATGTGAGCTGTTTGATCTGGCTGTATTGATTTTGAGTAATATGCTTGAAACAGCGAATGGTCACACAATAAAACATTATGTAATAAAACAGTATGGTTAACAGGACTGGTGTTCACAAACATGTATATTGTTACAGACATTGACATAGATAAACAGTTGCAAATGGATTTATTATTAAATGTACGGCATTCAGAGAAGCTGTTTCTTAACTAAAAGCCTCTACTAGTACAGCTCGAGCTTCTCTGAGTGCCAAAATACATTGCAGACATTCAGGATTGTATTCTAGCTGAGAGCCTGTCAAACACAGGGAATATTCAATTTTTTGGCTTTGTCTAATATAAAGAGAGGAAGCAAAAAAGTGGTATTTTTGAAATAAAAGCATATAGTTGAATGACACAAGCCTATGGCAGAGATGATCGCTTGTGACAGTCGACGCTGATGTACTCTGGTATTGTATGAGTTGGGTACAGAAGGAGTAGAGCTCTTAGAGATTTTCTTGCTTAATAATTTTTTTCTATTTTATCATTGTTTTGCTACTGAGAGTTGGAGATTGCAAGCAAAGAAACTTCGAGGAGATCTATATAAGCCCATTTGCGCATACTCAAACACTTCCTTACTCTCTTAATGAGATAGGCATCATTTAAATTGAACACAGACACGATGCGACTATTTGCTATATCACTATTCTAACGCAAATACTACACCTACATTAAACATGTTAAAATGTGATATTAAGAAAAAATAATTAAGTATTCATTTATATTACATAAACTTCATAGTATTACCCAACATAGGTTGTTTTTGATATATAAACACATGCACTTTCATTTACATGCTTGATACTGTGGTAGCAGCTCCCTTCCAATTAAACTTCCTATCATTAAAATATCTCCTTGATAAACTAAAGTTGTCACAATACTAATTATGGAGAACAAATATAAACTATTAAATGAGTATTCAAGTGACCTTGATATAATAGGATCACTTGAGCACTCTGAAACATTGGAAATAGAGAAAGGGGTAATAAATTAGTTAGGACATAACACTGACAAAAAAGTTTGATTAGAAATTACTATTTTTTTATTATGAAAGAAATCAGCCAGCATAGTGTTACTCAAAGAGAACACAGGAAATAGTTATAGTATTATCAGCCTAAAGAGGAGCTAAACTGATAACATATGTCATTTATGCAGAACAGTGTGTGGTTATGGAGAGAAGCAGGCATAAGACAACATATACAGAATTATTAGAATTCTAATGATACTAGATAGAGTCTAACAAAAGTATACACCACTGCTGATTTTAATTTAAGATATAAAGAAAGAACTTAGTAGACAAGAGTGACCTTTTTTAACAGATGTGACAGGGAGAATAGGAAGAGAAAAAGAAAGAAAAAGAAGTGGGAGGGAAAGGAAAATGAGAAGAAAGGTGAGAAGAAAGGAAGAAAAAAGGGGGAACAAGGAATAAAAATAATAATAAGGAGCAGGTTTTATTGGGAGATAAATAACAGTACACTCTATGTAGTAATCAACCCACTCACAGATCAGGCAGCTTTGAAATACACTGAATGATAACATGCCTTTATTGAAGTATGTATGATTTAAAACAGTGAAACAGTGGATGTAGAAAACTTTAATAAAATAATTCAACATGTAATCTATAAAGATTTAGGCTAATAATTATCTTTAAGAACAAATCTCTACATTTAATATATAATTCAAATAAACCTTTATTATCCATCTTCTAATGATTTTGATTTTAAAGGTTATTTAAATAAGATATGTAGATTTATAGGAATAGTCAAATTTCTATGAGGTAAACATAGGAGATAAGATTACATATCTCTATACTAAAGAATATAGAGTATGGATAAGGATTTCTGCGATGGAGTAAAAAACGGTGATGGATTTCAAATATTACTTACTCTGACAGAATATTACATCAAATAAAAAGGTGATGTTTAGATATGGACATTCTGGAAAATATAGAGTCTTGCACTCTAATGTTTGTGAACTACTGGTCTCTCTTCTCACAATTTTCTAGTAAAAAACAAAGACTCTGGAAGGAGAAATCTGATTTGAAATTGAGGACTAGATTCTGTTTGTAGAAATACATTGAAAATGTACTTAGAATTTAATTTCTTAACTAATCTTCTTTTCACAAGAAATAATAGAAACACATGTATCTTATATTTAGCCATTATTTGAGTTAAGCCAGTATACTATCAATTTGTTTCTCTTTGATAAAAGTCATAAGTTGAGTTAATTATAATTATCTTGTACATAAATTAGAATCTATTTTATTAATAATTCAGTTGATCTCCAATAACTAATTAAGGAGCTCAAAAGGTACTTTTAATGATAAGGTATGATGGACAATCTGATAGATTATTTTTTATCTATTGGATTGGAATGTATATCATTCCATGTATAAAGAGGGAAATTTTAAATTGTTGAATTATTTTTTTCATGTTTAGTTGCTGTTACTATATCATTGCTTTTAATTTTTTGCAGGTCTGAACTAAAACTCACAACATATCAATTGGTATTAGAATTCAATCTGATAATAAAAATTAATAGTGGCAAGAAACTCAAACTAGTAAAATATCAAAAAAATTGTTATAGGTTTGACCAAATTAGAAGTATTATTTAAAATATGACACTTAAGAAAAACTTATGGATCTAACTATGCTTTCTCTAAATGTCAGTGGTTTAAACAATCCTAAGAATAGATCAAATATATTAAGATATCTAAAATTAAATAAAGCTCAGACAGTCTTCTTACAAGAATCACATTTAAAAACTAATGATAAGCACACACGGAATCCAAAAGAATACCTAACATTAGCTCATTCCACATATAAAACAAAAAAAAGAGGAGTAATACTTTTATGGAAAAAGGAAACTGTCAATCCCCAGATCATTTACAAATATGAAGATAAATATGGTCTTCTAACACTTGTTATCCTAAAGTTTAATAATAGGCTTTGGACACTGGTAAATCTATATTGGTTCCCTGGCATAGGCACAGAAATAGTTAAAAAACAACTAGATTTAATTAATAGAACATATAAAGGTAATTTGATAATGAGAGGTGATTTTAATTGCATCTTAGATAATTCAGAGACTACCAACAAAAAAACTGGATTGGAATTCAAAAACTAACTGATACATTCAAATTTAAAGAAAATAATTTGTTACTATTTTCCCATCAAGACTTTAGATTTAATACCCACACAAGAATAGATAAAGTATATGTATCACAAGACCTAAACACAAAAATAAACACATTTTTAATAAACCCCTGTCCCTTATCAGATCATAATTCTCTTATTCTTACTATTCAAATAGACTTTAAAAGATTAAATTTTGTAACTAGAATACCAGCTTATATTACAAAATAAAAATAATTCAAGCCCTGGTTAAACATGGAACTGCAATATTATCTGGAAACTAACTACTCTGAAGCGATAAATATAGTAATGATTTGGCATACTTTGAAAGCATATATATATATATATATATATATATATATATATATATATATATATATATATATATATATAAAATAATTCTTACATGGTTCAAAAACAAAACAAAAGAATGGGAGTCTGAATTAAACAATATACAAACTCAACTAATAAAAATCAACAATAAATCCTCATCAAATATCTCAGCTAATAAGAAAGAAATAGATGAATTAAACAAAAAATATAATGACATTTTAACCTATAAAACAAACATATCATTGGAAAAACTGAAACTAAACTGTTGTGCTACATCACAAAGACACATGCATAATTTAGCAGCTAGAATTAAGAGACAATCAAAACAAAATAATATTACTAATATTATTCATGAAGGAAGAGGAAATAAATAAGTTTCAGATATAATTGAAATTCTGGAGGCTTTCAAATATCATTATATGGAACATTTTTGGAGTAATAAATCTCAAACCATTTGTCCAAATACAGAAATGAACTTTCCCAAAGTAAAAAAAATACCAGAAACATTAAAATTGGATATCCAAAAACAAATTACACGTAAAGAAATTGCAGCTGTTATAAGGGAAAGCAAATGCAACAAAGCACTAGGATTAGATGGTATTATAATTGAACTATATAAAGTTTTCCAACATCCACAATCTCGGTATTTCACAAAACTTTATTAGAAATCCAATCACAAAATATTATACCACCCTCATGGAAATATTCTCTGATTACACCCATTATGAAAGAAGGTAAAAATCCCACACAATGCAAATCTTACAAACCAATACCTCTACTCAACCATGATTATAAAATGTTTATGTCCATCTTAGTTAACAGAATTAAAAAATCTTTGACCTGCATTATAAATGAGGACCAAACAGGTATTATTTATAATAGACACACATATGATAACATTCAAAGAGTATTAACTCTTATAGACATATTAAATAGAGAAACAATGAAACTCTAATAATAACATTGGATATAGAAAAAGCTTTTGATTCACTAAAATGAGAATAATAGCATATTATGCTAATGGAAAACATATATAAAAATAATTTAGCATATGTTAAACTAGGTCCATTTACTTCTGATTCTATAACTCTAACAAAAGGAACTAAACAGGGCTGCCCAATGTCACCCATCCTATTTGCACTAGCAATTGAATTATTTGCCTCCACAATATGCTCCAATAAGAAAGTAATGGTTATTGATTTATATGGCCAGTATGAGTCCAAAATGATGTTATTTGCAGATGACATTCTTCTCACATTATCCAACTCAAAAGAAAGTATAAAAAAATTAGAAGAAATAGTAGAAAATTTCTCTTCAATGTCTGGACTTTACTTCAATAAAGCAAAGTCAAATTTTCTAATAATGAACAGGTATAATGAGTGTATATTAGAAGGGAACCTAATAATAGGTAAACAAGTGTCAATCCTTAATTATTTAGGCATTGTTTTATATAAAAATATAGAAGAAACTCTTATTACAAACTATAATGATAGCTTAAAATATATAAAAAGCCATATAGCCAATTGAAATAAAATATACTTAACTTTTTAAAATAGATTACAAATAAGAAAAATAATATTACTACCAAAAATTCTATACATAGCTCAATCCATTCCTATGATTCCAGAAAAACTTATTCTAAAAGAAATACATTCAATATTATTAAAATTTCTTTGGTACCCTAACAAAAATAGACTAGCTCTCACTCATCATATCAGACCATGGAACAGAGGGGGAATTAACTTTCCAGACTTAGATACTTATATAAAAGCTTCTATATTTAAAATAATCATAAATTGGATAGACCCAAAATTATTCCTCCAACTGGAAAACTTTACATACCATTATCTATTTAAATGAAAATTCTATAACAAAAAACTATAAGTTAGGACAACATACTAATAAACCATGGCATATCTTATGTATAGGAATTCAATAAAATTTAACAAAGCCTACTAAACTAAACTTCATAAATTACATTTTTAATACATTTAGGAAATTCATTAATGCCAACACAGAAATAAGAACATGGATAGATTCAATAATCCCTTTCAGTTCGACAAAAAACTTTCATAATAAGATGCATAAAGATATCTTTAATACATGGGAACATAACAACTTTACTTGCTAGCAACAATGTATTATTAATCAAAAAATAGCAGATAGCCAACAAATAACTACTACTTATGAAATCCCATCAGCAGATTGGCTAATTCTCTAAAGTGTTTTGACTCGTACACAAGATTTATTCAGAATAATAAACAATTCCCCTTTTAAAAATATACCTAAATTAATAGAATTTCTAGATGATATTATTGTTTGTTTGTGTCTTTCGGCTTTTCCCAGTTAGGGGTCGCCACAGCGGAACTCCGGTCCACTAATGATTGGCAGTTGATTATTACGTGCCGGCTTGCGAGGCCTGACGCAAAACCTTCAACGAAGATACGCCCATTCACGCATGTCTCCATGCAGAAGACGCTCTAGCTGAGAATTGAACCGGACAGCGTCTTACTGTGAGGCAACAACGCTACCGCAGCACCACCACCGTGATATTATATATAACAAAAATAATTGGAAAATATAACTTCAAAATTATATAATTTAATAATTAATTATAAAACTGAAGTTAAACAAATATTTTGGGACTTTATCACCAAAGGTCATTCATTAAAGTTATCTTTGGAAAACAAAACAAACTTATTATATTCTGTCAAATTAACATCTAGCATACAATATTGGAGGATTTTCACATGGAAATTTCTACATAGATCATTCTATACCCCCAATAAATTAGCCAAATTTGACTCTTCCTATAATGTTTTATGTTGGACATGTCAATTAATATGCAATGCAGATTGGATACACATATTTCATGATTGTATTAAACTTAATAAGTATTGGGAAGATGTTGGTGAATTTTTACAAGTTTTATTTACAGATAGGTTTTTTATTTGCAAAATCTTTAATTTTTTTTTAATATTAATGAAAGATCTGAATTAAACAAAAAAGACCTATATTTATTATGGACCATATTAGCAGTTGCAAGGAAATGCATCACTAGAAAGTGGAATTCAACTTCTGAACCTACTTTGGAAGAATTCTTAAAGTTAGCAAAAGAAACTGCAACAACGGAAGTCAGAGTTAAAGAACTAAGAATCCAAAAACATGGTCCAACAATCCATGGAAGAAGGTACTATCAGTTATTGAGACAGTCAGAACAGTTCCAGCCCTTACTTAAAGGGGAAAGCAGTTGAAAAAAAAATTGTATAAATGTCTTTCAAATTGGATAAGATTGGTTCATTCTATAATTTTTTTTTCAGACCTATGTAAATATTGTAAATAATAATGTTATTTTGCTAATTTCATTATATCATTATATAACATTAATAAGTTGTTTATTACACTGAGCTCTAGACTGATGTTTCAAAATAATGACATACATTTCACTTTCAGACTTCATGTACTTCATAAAAAACATGCCAACATAAACCCTGTCATTCTAGCAACATTGTATGTTTACAACAGAAATATTTAAAATCTGTCCCTATTTTTGAGTATTTGTCATCCCATTATTTTAGGCATTGTCCAGATTTCTTGATCATTGAGGTTGAGAGGTATGTCCATCAGTGCTGATTAAAGTGACAGTTTTCTGGGCTTTTCACTGATCAGTTAATATGTGCTCTTTACACTTGAATGGGGAGTTCAGATTTAGAATCCTGGAATGGTCTGAAATAAAATTTTCAGCAGGTTCTTGTAAGTGACTGTGCTTGAACCTCCATATAAATCTCATCTTGTGACAATTTCTTAACTATTTTTACATGCTTCTTTTATTTTAAATTAGGGTGTTTTGGTGAAAGTTTTTGTTGCATGTCACTCCTGTTCAGAGTTGCCCCCACTACCACCTTTCCCAGGCTATTATATGAAATTCTGGCTTAGTAACTGTAGAATAGAGACCTGTGTTGTACCTTTAAGAAGCATTTCCAAGGACTGAACGTGCATATAAATAGCAAACATGTGCTAGCTTCAGTGCCATTTTGAGAGTGCAGCCAGAGAGTGGGCATGTATGAGTGTAATAGCTAGTTTGTTTACAAGTTTATCTAAGTTAAAGTTATTAAGCCTCAATCCTGATGTGATTGTATATAATAAAGCTGTTTGAACAGAATCCACAAAATCAGAACCGAGATTCCAGAGACTGCATTTCAGAGCTACAAGGTGCAGGGTTAACAGTGAAGGTAAACTAAGAGAACCAAGCACAAAAAAGGGCCAGAAATGAAAAAGGGCAATGAAAACTTGCACAAAATTATTTATTTTACAACAAAGATAAAATGGAGCATTACAAGGGCAAAAACCACATTATTAAAGAAACAAGGGGCACAGAAGGTTTATTGATTAAACAAAATGTTTAAAATTGAGATATTTGATAAACTGATTATCAGAAAAGCACATGAGGGGTTCAGAATTACCTCGGAACTGCAAAATGTTTAAAGCAAAATGGGCATATTTAGAGTAAAACGAGTACAACAAAAGTATAATGGACATGAAAAAAGATTAAATTAGCAAAACAAAAAAATAATAAGGGCAAAAAGGGCACATTAAGCATGTTTTTTGGCAAAGTACTGTGTTTTGGCATAACTACTAATTCACATTGACCGAAGCCCTGAAAAGGCATAACTAGAGTTATTCGAAGTATCTCAAAGTGTGTAAAAGTGCTTACAGTGTGCGCTTATTACTGTGCATTTATTCTGAGATTGCATTTGTGTGCAAAGTGCAACTATTTTATGAAGTACAGTCAAAATACAGTAATTTTAAAAAGTTTCTTGTGCTACGTGTGTCTATTCACAAAGTGCCACCATTACAGAGTGTTTCTTGCTCTGTAAATAGTTATTTAGCAAAGTACAGCCATTATGGGAAAGTTTCAGTGGGCTGTGTATGGTTTATTAGCAAAGTGCAGTTATTTTGAAATGTTTCTTACATTGATAAGAGGTGGTTTCTTACAGTACAGTAATTTCAAGAGTATATTGTGCCTGGGAGACTTATTCCCCAAAGTTCAGTTATTCAGAGACTTGCTGTGCTGTTGGGCATAGTTACAAATACTGGCATAAATTTCTGGCATATGTGTATATATATATATATATATATATATATATATATATATATATATATATATATATATGTGTGTGTGTGTGTGTGTGTTCTTGCATACTTGCAAAAGCCTTCACTGTTATATGTTAATATGGCAGATGGATAATTCAGTGGCAGCTCGTGATATAGGACTGCAGCCCCCCCCAGGTGTGACCACACAATGGTACATTCCTAGATTTCCTACATAACATAATCTGGACTGCTGCCTTCCCAGTCCAGATTCAGGAAGAAGGCAGCAGACTGCTAATTTCCCAGAAGTGGGGATTGGATCGCAAGGTCTGCAGTCTTAAATGTTGGAACGAGCAACAGGAACTGGAAACTGGACCGTAGGTTGCTGCCTTAGCTTGAAGTTAGTTGTCTGCTGCCTTGAAGGATTATTGCTGCCATGAAACAAAGCTAATGGATTTTGCTGTGTCTTGGATGGAGTTAAGTGGAAGTGAACAAAGCTACAGGTAGCTGCTGTGTCTGTGTCTGATTATTGCTGCTTTAACTGCCTTGTCATTGTGTCTGATATTGCTGCCGTGAACAGAATTTTGGTTTTGTAGCTGCCTTGAAAGGAGCTTTGCTTTTGTAACTGCCTGAACGAAGCTGTGCGTTTGTAACCATAAATGCCTGAATGGAGCTGATTATTGCTGCTTTAACTGCCTTGCCATTGTGTCTGGCAGGTTTTGTAACTGCCTTGAATGGAGCTTTGCTTTTGTAACTGCCTGAACGGAGCTTTGCTTTTGTAAATGCCTGAATGGAGCTGATTATTGCTGCTTTAACTGCCTTGCCATTGGGTCTGATTATTGCTGCCTTGAAGGGAGCTTTGGTTTTGTAACTGCCTGAACGGAGCTTTGGGAATGGCACAGAGCTTTCGGTTTGTAAATGCCTGAACAGCACAGAGCTTTGGTTTTGTAAATGCCTGAACTGAACAGACGTAAGTGTGTTTGTGTATATGTGTGTGTGTGTGTGTTGGTTTTGTAAATGCCTGAACGGCACGGAGCTTTGGTTTTGTAAATGCCTGAATGGCACAAAGCTTTGGTTTTGTAAATACCTGAATGGCACGGAGCTTTGGTCTTGTAAATGCCTGAATGGCACAGGAGTAAGTGTGTGTTGGTTTTGTAAATGCCTGAACGACACAGAGCTTTGGTTTTGTAAATGCCTGAACTGAATGTGTGTGTGTGTGTGTGTGTGTGTGTGTGTGTGTGTGTGTGTGTGTGTGTGTGTGTGTGTGTGTGTGTGTGTGTGTTGGTTTATACTGGTGGCTACAGAGAACCTGTGTGTGGGTGGAGATCAGGCTTGAACCCTGTACCTTGAGCACAGGTAACAACAGCCTGAATTCCCTACCCACCACCATTTCTGAACTTTTTGCAGATTTGTCTCATATTTTGTTCTCTTCTGTTCCTCATAACATTTGCGGTTTCTGAATGTTTAAATCCTTAGATATTTGATGGTGCAGTGGTAGCATTGTTGCCTCACAGCTACAGGTTCTCTGGTTTGATTCTTGGCTGGGGTGCCTTCTGTATAGAGTCTGCATGTCCTCCCTATGTTTCTGTGGGTTTGCTGTTGTGTCCTCCCATGTTACAAAGACATGTGTCTGCATTATTTCTCCCTGGGCCTCTGCTAATATTGTTTTTTGTTCCAAGTCAGACTTTCCTGGTTAACAAATGTCAAATAAATAAAATTGACAGGCATTTGAATTTCAGACTTCATATTCTTCAGAAAGTACATGGTAACACACAACCTTTTATTCTAACACTTTTCTAAGCTTATAAGATGAATATTTGAAATGTGTCCCTATTTTTGGGACTGTATTCCCCCATTATTGGCTTAGTTCAGGTTTTTTGTGCTAAGGTTGAGAGCTATGGCGAGAACTGAATTGACTGAATATGTTTCAGGGCTGTATTCCCCCATTACTGGGTTTGTCCAGGTGTTTTGTGCTAAGAGGTTGACAGCTATGGTGAGAACTGAATTCACTAAATGGTAACCATTTAAGTTTCAGTCTTCCTCTCTCTCCCAAAACAGCTGATTTGGCATAGTGGTATGTTACTCTGAGTGTTTTGCACAGGGACCTGGGTTCAAGACTGGGCAGTAAAATGTATGGTGGCAAAACAGCTTTTTTTATTCTAGCAACTTTCCAAGATTATACAAGCAATGTTTAATGTGTCCCTGGTTTTTGGGCTTTTGTCCACCCCCCCCCCAATAAAGTTTGGCTTTTTCCAGATTTCTTGTGCTGCGAAGTTGAGAGATACAGTTGAGTATCGAGTAGATTTTACTAGTAGTTGAGAGCTGCAGTGGAAGAGAAGTTTAGTGCCACTTATGCTGAGTCTACTTGCATTGTTAATAGCACAACAGGTAGTGTACTTGTTTTTGAGCAGAAGACTGTGGGTTCTACTCCCACAGGGGGTGGATGCTGCCATACTGAGACTGTCCTCTTTGGTGAAGATACCTAGTAACTATAAACATGTTATCTGTTTGCCATCCATTTCCTATTGCAATATTACTTGCATATCTTTTTTTTAATGTAATATAGGCAATTTATTCCTCAGGGGCAACGGGCACTTTATTTATAGATGAAACAATGAAATATACAGTTGTTTGCTAGCAGCAACCTCTTCATTAGTTACAGATCTCTTTAATGTGGAATTATTTAGATTACTTACTTCTGCAGAGAGATTGTGCATATATACTGATACTGGTGGATTTTTTATGATGGAAATGTTCTCAACTGGGCAGTTTTGTCATTACTGGGGCATGCTTACTGATACTGGTGAATTGTATAAGTTTGGGTAGACTCTTTTATGATGGAAATGTTCTCAACTGGACAGTTTTGTCATTATTGGTGCATACATTTTGTTTCATTGTTTACTGGAAAAATGTTCAAAACAAATTTAAAACACTCTCTAACAACTGTACTGTATTATACAAGGAATATAATTTAATACAATCAGGAAGGTGTATCACACAACACGTGTGTTTTGTGTGCAAGGGGCCTATCATTTGAAAATAGCCCAAAGTTAATCTTGATACTTGAATGAATAAAGCCAAAGGAACCGTTCACCAGATAACAAAGAATTAAACATCCAACTCCAAAGGAGACCAATGCGCTGCAGAACATCAATTTATTTTTAAGCAACAAACAAGTCTTGCTTTTCGTCTGCGACCCCTCGCCAACTTCTTCAGAAATTTTAAAATACCTCACCACTAATGTGGCTAATTTAAATACCTTACTAAAACACATGTCAACACCTACTCCTTCCCTTAAGTCAATATTTAAAGTAAACCCAATAATTAAACTTTATCACTGTTAAAAAACATTTGAAAAAATCATTTGAAAATCATTAAAAGGCTAACCGCTTAAACTAGCACTACCTTATATAGTGCCATATTCGCAGTCAACCAGGAAACAAGTTTGAATAGGTAGGATTCGTTAAGAGGGTGTATTTGTTTATATTTCACCTTTAATAATCATTATCGCTATTATGGTCATGGTGTAGATTAGCTACGCCTTTATTTGGGGGTGGTTAGCCTTTAGTATTTGCAATTTCATAGGTCTATTTTATGTATTATGGTGTTTTTAGAAGATTTTAGATAGTTATGTTTATGCATTTAAATTGTTACAAATTCCTTATATTTAGTTAGGGAAGTATGTATTTGCACTGAGTCAGTCCCTCCTTGTTTCCTGGTTGACTGCGAATATGGCACTATATAAGGTAGTGCTAGTTTAAGCGGTTAGCCTTTTAATGATTTTCAAATGATTTTTTCAAATGTTTTTTAACAGTGATAAAGTTTAATTATTGGGTTTACTTTAAATATTGACTTAAGGGAAGGAGTATGGGCTTGACAGCATGAGTTTTAGTAAGGTATTTAAATTAGCCACGTTAGTGGCACGGTATTTTAAAATTTCTGAAGAAGTTGGTGAGGAGTCACCGACGAAAATCAAGACTTGTTTGTTGCTTAAAAATAAATTGACGTTCTACAGCGCATTGGTCTCCTTTGGAGTTGGATGTTTAATTCTTTGTTATCTGGTGAACAGTTCCTTTGGCTTTATTCATTCAAGTTTGTCTTCGTTTTTTAATCTTTATACTACCCAAATGTAATTTCTTTGAATGTGGATTTCAATGCTGTTTCAAAGAATGTGAGTTTCAAGGGCAGAGTTTTAATGCTAAGTCTATTTTCATTGTGAGACTGCATTGCTTTGTTCAGCAGACGTCTTAGTGTTTGTGCTGTAAAATACAAAATAAAACTTTCAAATGAAATCCAAATCATTGTAGAAGTAAAGCAGTATGCACATTGCAGTGTTTATGGTAAATGGGATGAAATAACCAAGTAATGGGACATTGGAGTGGCTGCAGGGGGTGACTCCATTTGACCATGATTTTGTGAGGGGGAAGGATGACAAACTCAGAAAACCCCGGCTCAGCTGAACTATACCTCTCAACTGTCCAGATTTTCACAGAATGTATAGCTTTTTGCTTCTTATTTTTAGTTTGTCTGGCAAATCATTAGGAATTAAGTCACTAAATAATGACAGACATTGAGTTTCAGACTTCTTAATCTTCAGAAAAATGCATGCTAAAGCAAGACCTGTTCTATCAACTAAGTTTATACAAGAGAAATTTTTAGTACTGTTTGTATTTTCTCCCAATATATTTGGCCTTGTCCAGATTTCCTGTGTTAACAGGTTGAGAGGTATGTGCAAACTGCTTTATAGAATTGGGCATATCCAAACCTCTCAACTATCCCCGATTTTGGCTCAAAATGTTTCTCTCCCTCTAATAATCCCTCCACAAAATGGCAATTTTGGAAGAAAATGTGGAGGGTTTACAATTAGTAAATAACTGCAATAATTAGAGTTATAGATTACTTTTATTTCAGAAATGCATGTAGATTCATTTATTTTGTCAGCTGCTCAAGCTAACAGTACTAATATTAAAAAGTGTCCCTTTGACAGGTTCCCAGCTGTATTGTGTGGCAATTTTATATTTTTGCATCACATTTTTGGTCCATTTTTTATAAAATTGTGGTTTTCTGGCAAATTAGCGGCAAATCATTAAAGACTGAAGTAAGAAAATGACAGACATTTGAGTTTCAGATTTCATACCCTTCAGAAAATTCATACTAATGCAAGACCTACTATTCTATTAGAAAGTTTATAAGAGCAATCTTTAAATATTGTCCTTATTTTTGGGCCTTTGTCCCACTTCTGTGTATGGCTTTGTCCAGATTTCTTGCTCTGAGGTTGAAAGATATGACAAATGTGTCAGGGCCATCGCAGTCAGACAGAGACATTTCAAGTTGTGACATACTTGTTGCACCCCACTCCCCCATGTAATGACTCTGGATGTGTCCAAGCAAGGCAAGAAGCAGTTATGCAGTTTAAGTGTGCAGAGTATCCCCGCCCCATCCAAGGTAGACACAAGTACTACAGTGGCTTTTCATCTGTCTTTGCTTGATTTTGCAGAATGTTCTGTTTTTCTGTCATATTTTTACTTTTGATTTATGCTTCTTATTATTCAGAAAGTGCCTGTTGCTCTGTGTTTAACTAGCAATGCTTTCATGACCATCAGGTAAGCTTGTCTGAGATTGTAAGATGCAAGTAAGCTTTAATAAGCCTACTGTTAAAGAATTACCAACATTGAAAGCCTTTTTGTTGTTGCCATGCAGAGAATATTTACATAACTAGATAACGTATAAGCCTCGGGTATTGAAATGCATATGATATTGTAATAAAGGACAGAATTACAGTACTTTAACCTGTGCAGTAATCCTTTAAGGAATGTATCTTGAGCTTCTTTCTTGTTTGCTCTTCATTTTTACTTTGCTCATGTTTTCCCAATGAAACGAGTAGATAGTTGTTGTCAGGCAGCAGTTTTTTTTTTGGATAAGAAACATTTTTACAAGTAGGGGTATCACAGAGATTGCTACTTTCAGCATGTTACTTGGTACGTTTTATAAATCTGAATATAAATTATAATTAGAACTGCAGTGCAAGGAGAAGTGGTTTGAGTTGAGTGCTGCTTGTTTTTCTTGTATTTGATTTTGACTGGCATTCAAGTATTGTATTTAAAAAGTAATTTATTTTTTCATGCCTCACAGCCTTTTCGTTTCCATCTAGCTATTAAGTAAGCTGTCATGCAGCTAATGCATTGAAACATTCTTCTACACTTCAAATTGTCTTGATTGGACTCTCATAATGACGGTTTGGCACCCAGGGCAGCGTATTTAATTAAAGTTCCAGTTTTTGTGGTTTTGAGCATAGCTCCTCCCCTTTCTAGTTGGCCACACCCTCTCCCATTGACTCCACCCATTCACCTGTTTCCTGCAGCCCCCCTTCGATTTGAAGTCACCAACCGCCACTGCATGGATTTCGAAAACCTTTACCACTTGTATTTGATCAGAATGTTACAGAGAATTGGAGAATATTTGAGCAAGAGTGCAATATTTTTATACGATCAGTTCATTCTGATAAAGATGCATGCACCAGGGCATTCATTTGTTAAACCTAGCTGGGTCAGAGGCCATTGAAAGAGAGCATTCATTTGTGTATGCACCAGCAGTATATGAGGGAGAAGGTGAAAACTGTCACATTGCTGTACAGGCTGAATCAAGGGAAGACCCCCCCCCAAGTGTTTGAAATGCAAATTCAGGGAAATGTGTAAACCACAGACAAATATTACATTAGAGAGGCATTTGTTTTGTACAAGAGATCAGAAACCAGGGGAAACGTTTGCAGCCTATATTGCTGACTTGAGAAACAAAGTTAAAACATGTCAGTTTGGTGATTTAAAAGATGAGTTAATAAAGGACATGTTTGTATGTGGTATTAATAGTGCTGCTGTGAGAAAGATTTTGCTTTGTGACAGTGATTTAATGCTGAGCAAAGCTACTGAGATTTGTCAAATCCATGAAGTTATAGAAAGACACACAAGTATGCTTGCATGTGATAAGAGCATGGTTTCAGCAGGCTCCAGAGCAAATGTAGACAGCATGCAACACATGGCTAAGCTTAAGCACATGGCAGCTACAGCCCCTGTGGGCTATCCAGGGTGTACCCGTAGTCTTCTAGCAAATTCCAAGACTAGCTCAGTAAAGACAGCATGCTCAGTGCAGTACAAGGGTGAGTCAGCAAAACACAAATCCAGCTTTATTGTCAACTGTCACAATTGTAGTGCTAATCATGAGTCTAAATATGAAAAATGCTTAGCATTTGATCAGCAATGCCACAAGTGTAAAACTGGAAACATTTTAAAAAGTTTTGCAAATCAAGTAAACCTCGTACAGTTGTAAAGAAGGGTAACTCAAAAAAGCAAGTTGATCATACAGAGAGCTGCACTTCTACTTTCTATGTAGATGGTGTGTCAGTGATTGGTGAATTTTTTGGCAAAGAATGAAGTGTTTTGTACTGTCCAGATCAATGGTAAATCCACCAAGCTTAAAGTAGATACTGGCTCAAAGTGTATTGTTGCATCAGCAGACACATTTTCTAAGGTGAGAGCTGGTGAACAACTAAATGTGGCTAGTTGTGCGAAACGTGTTGCTTATGGAGGTGAAGAAATTCAAACCAAAGGCTCAGTAGTGCTTTCATGTTATTTGGCTAGCAACTGTTACAAATTGTTATTCTATGTAGTCCAAAGACCTGTGCAGTCATTATTGGGTCTCAAAGATAGTTTGAGAATTAATTTGCTTTCCTTTACCAAAGAAGTTCATCATATAAGCATATATCTTAGTTCTAATTTTACTGAAGCTATTTTCTCAGAGTATGCTGATGTTTTCAATGACAAGTTGGGCAAACTTCCAGTTGTGTATTCTGTGAAGTTAGACCCAGAAGTCAGTCCAGTAGTTAGACCAGCAAGAAAAGTTCTGATAGCTATGCAGAATAGAGTTAAAGCTCAGTTGGATAAAATGGTGCATCAAGGTGTAATTTATCCAGTCACAAAACCAACTGAATGAGTGTCATCCATGGTAGCAGCTCACAAAAAAGGCACAGATGAAATCAGAATATGTATTGACCCAAGACATTTGAACAAAGCATTAAAGAGACCACATCATCCCATGCGTACAGTCAAGGAACTTGCAGCCCTAATACCAAATGCCACTGTTTTTCTGTCTTGGATGCAAAAAGTTCATTTTGGCAAGTGATGCTTCATCGCAAATCCTCATTACTACTTTCAGTACCCCATTTGGCAGATACAGATTTCTTAGGGTGCCATTTGGAATAAATTCTGCAAATGTAGTATTTCAGCATGCAATGGAGCAATTTTATTTCAGATTATCCTTGTGCCATAACAGTTGATGATTTATTGGTTGGAGGCAATGGTGAAGCAGAGCATGACAGAAAACTTAAGAAAGTTCTAGATAGAGCATGTGAAGTGAACTTAAAGTTCAATCCTTTGAAGTGCAAATTCAGACTACCAGAAGTTATATATGTAGGTCATTTATTTACTAGCACTGGCTTGCGACCAGAGCTGTACAAGCAAGCAGCCATTCATGAGATGCCAGCACCAGATAATGTTCAAGCTCTACAATGTTTTCTTGGTGTGGACAACTATTTAGGCAAGTTTATACCAAACTTCAGTGAGTTGACAACACATTTGAGAGAGATGGCATGCAAAGATGTTACATGGTCTTAGTTGGAACAGCACTAGAAAGCATTTGAAGGCCTTAATCGGAAAATTGCCACCCCACCTACATTAAAATACTATGATGTCAATAAACCAGTAACTCTTTCCTGTGATGCTTCAAAATTTGGTCTTGGTGCAGTTATTCTTCAGGAAGGTAGACCTGTAGCCTATGCATCTAGAACTCTTACCCAAAATGAAATGCAATATGCTCAAACTGAGAAAGAACTTTTGGCAATAGTATTTGTATGTTCAAAGTTTCATGATTATATCTATGGTCAAGCTATTCAGATTGTAATTGATCACCAACCTCTAGTCACTATTTTAAGGAAGCCTAAGCATTCAGCTCCAGCGAGATTACAAAGAATGATGCTCAAATTTCATAAGTGGAACTTCAAAATGGTCTATACAAAAGGCAAACTTCTTTATCTGGCTGATATCTTATCCAGATCACCCAGAAATACAACGGAACAGCTTCATGCAGAGAATTTTGACTTTGATGTCATGGAAGTACATACTTTTTCTACCATGAGACTTGATGAGCTGAGAGATCATACAAAGACTGGTACAATTTTGCAAAAGCTCAACCACTACATTAATGATGGATGGCTGTCAAAGCAATCTAGTGTACTACCTGAAATGCAAACTTATTTTTCTTACAGAGATGAGGTGTTGATGGAAGATGGCATTATTTTCAAAAGTCCTAAAATTGTTGCTCCTGATTCCTTACAACATGGATATATGCAGATTTTGCACCGTGGTCAACCAGGCTCCGAATCTACCAAAAGAAGGATGAGAGGACTAGTATTTTGGCCTTTTCTAGTAAAAGACATTGATAGAGTATTTTCTTCTTGTTCAGTATGCAAAGGTATGAAAATGCATTTGCAAAAAGAACCACTTCAGCTAAGTCAAGTTCCTAAACTACCTTGGTCAACAGTAGCCACTGATATATTCTAGTGGAACAATCAGCATTACTTAGAGTTGGTAGACTCTTATTCAAACTGGTTTGAGATTGATTTACTACCTATTCTAACATCCACTGCCGTTATCACCAAGTTGAAACATCATTTCTCAGTCCTTGGTATTCCACACAAAGTTATTTCTGACAATGGTACCCAATTTGCCAGTCAGTTCTTTCAGAAATGTGCAAGAGAATGGAACTCTGTACATGTTACTAGTAGTCCAGAATATCTACAGTCAAATGGACTAGCTGAACATGCAGTACAGAGTGCAAAGCAATTACTGGAGAAGTCAAAGTGTGATAATACTGATGTCTTTTTGAATTTAGCCAATCTCAGAAACATACCTTGTGATGATATACTTGCTTCATCTGCTCAGAGACTTCTATCTAGGCAAACCAGTACAATATTGCCTATCAGTTCCAGTTTGTTGAGGCCTAAAGCTAAAAATAACAAAGCAATCAAAGCCCAATTATTCAGAAAGTGTTCTTTCCGGAAGTCCATTTATGATAAATCAAGCAGATTTCTTCGTCCATTGAAAGAAGGAGAGACAGTGAGGATGCAAATAGTGAAAGGTTTTGACTGGATTGGTCAGGTAACAAGTATATGTGCAGAGCCAAGATCCTATTTTGTGAAATCTGAGGATGTAGAGTGCAGGAGAAATCACAGACATCTACTTCCTGTATCAGAACCGTCATCGCAACATTGTTCCTGTGATACAGAATCTAGATCGCGGAGCAATCCAGACAATGTTCCTGTTGCAGAACGTGTCTTGACTCCTACTTCCGTTTCTGATGATGTTCCTGATATATCCAAGGTTGAACATTCAGCAGAGACAATTCCAGTGGCTAAACCTAACTCTAATTTCTATGTCACACAATTTGGTCGTATTTCCAGACCTAGTGTGAAATGCACAGCAACCTGAACCTAGTTGTATATATGTATCTAGTTCTGTATAATTGCATGACAAAGAATCATTTGTATCAATTGCATGTCATTTAATGCCATCAGTATCGCATGATTCATTTCTCAAAGATGGAGGATGTAGAATAGAGAGCTGCGTTGTACCTTTAAGAAGAATTTCCAAGGACTGAACGTGCATATAAAAAGCAAGCACATGCTAGCTTCAATGCCATTTTGAGAGTCTAGCCAGAGAGTGAGCATGTATGAGTGTGACAGCTAGTTTGTTTATAAATTTATCTAAGTTAAAGTTATTAAGCTTCAATCCTGATGTGTTTGTACATAATAAAGCTGCTTGAAAAGAACCCACAAAGGCTTGTCTATTTCATTCTGACTGGATGAGTGACGGTAACCCTTGAACATGGCTGGACTTATACATTGACCTAATACGTAGTTGAACACTGCGACATCTAGGGCGTTACTTATTGTCCTACTTTGCAAGTTAATTTAAGATTTAAAAACATATATATTTATAATGTGAAGTATTATGATGGATCTTTGGACACAACCAAGTTGTTGTATGTTCAAGAAATGGATGTCACTAAATGAATCTCACGAGTGGAGTAAAGCAAAGCTTGAGAAGTGATTCCTGAGATCCATTTCAAGAACACATAAATACATGGTCATAACTATGCCCTTTTTTATTTATTTGTCCCATTTTTATACTTAGGAAAAAGGCAATAAGCAGATATATAAAGGTTAGACAGGTGCCCCCTAGCCAAACAGCACCCTGCATGAGAGGTGCTGACTTCTTTTTCCTTACCATGTGACTCCAAGGAGTAGAAATTTCCATGAACTGATTGGGCAGGTGCACCTGGCTAATTAATCTGTAGAACGTTCTACTTCATACATTCAGACAGCAATGAATGGAAAACCTGTGAATAGTTAATATATAATTAGTTATTTGTTTATTTATTGCATTTGCTGTCTATGGCAGTCCAACTGAGCTGTGGTAGCCCTTTTTTAGCAGAGACCTTAGAAGTGAAGCCCTAGTTAAAAAATAGGCAATTTTATGTAGCAGAAAAAATGCAAAGCTTAAAATTACAGTATGGACATAAAATAACTGAAAGGTAACTATAATAAAAAAAAATCTGCAGTTAATAAAATATAGAATCAAGATAAATTGGCATATACAGTGAGGTTTAAAATGCTACATTAAAATTTTACATTTACTGGCAGGAGAAATAAGAGATTGCAGCTGTGGAAGATATGGATAAAAAGCAGACAGGAGATGATAAGGGCAGAAAACAGAGTAGGAGAGGACAGGTGAGTAGTGTGTATATTTGTTAGGTGATATAGAGAAAAAGAAAGTTGTAATGAAGTTGGGATGCATGTAGAAGGTAATGAACATGAGTTGAAATTTTGCTAGAGTGAAAAACTTAGTATTATTGTCGGGGGGGGGGTAGCAGTATGTGCATGCTTATCAATATTTGAGAGGAGAAAGTAGTAACAGTAATAGCAGTACTGGTAGCCATTGAAAGTGTGAGTCATTTTACAGGAAGGCAACCAAATATATGGCAAAACTGGACACATTTGCAGGACAGCAATTCCTGATGGATACCCATTCCTCTCAATTGTCTCTGGTTTTGCAGAGCATCTCTGATATTGCTTCATGTTGATGTGTTTTTGTTAATGATAAATCACTGAGGATTACAGTTAGTCAGCAATGCGATATTAGTGTTGAATGATTGTTATTTAGAAAATGCATGTTGATGCAAAGCCTGTTGTTTTATTAGCTTTTGCTTCATATTTTTGGTATTGTTCCTCATGAAACTGTTATTTTTTCTGGTAAATCACTGCAGATTACAGTCAGTCAGTAATACCATGCATTAGTGGTTTGTATATTTTATCATTCAGAAAATGCATGTTGACGTAAAGGCTTTTGTCATATCTCTTAACTGTCCCTGATTTTGCATAATATTTCTGATTTATAGTTATAGTTTTGCCATGTCCCTCATAAAACTTTCAATTTTCAAGTAAATCACTGAGGATTACAACTGGTTAATAGTGCAGAAAACATAACAGTTTCAAACGCACACACTATTCCTCAGAAAATGCATGTTCATGCAAACCCGATGTTCAATTAACTTTGCAAGTGAATTAGAGTAATATTAAAAAATTATCCCTGATTTTCAGCCTTTTTTCCCTTATCAGTTTTCTTGACTTGTTCCAGGTTTCTTGAGCAAAGACATTGAGAAGTATGCCTACTGCTTTATTATCTTTTTAGGTGAATTAGAATAATATTTAAAAATGCATCTGGTTTTGGACATTTCTTTACCTTGTAACTATTTTTGTCTTTGTCTCTGATTCTTAGGCAAAAATGATGAGAGTTATGAACGTCCCCTGAGTTTGTGTCATAGTAAAATATGATCAATTGCAAAGGGTTATAGTCACTAAATAATGACACATATCTGAGTTTCTGATTTCATATAATTGAAAAAAATTAACTCTTTTTCTTTGAACTCCACAAGTATGTAAAAAAAATATTTAAAATTTGCCCCCGATTTTGTGACTTTGTTTCTTCAGTATATTTTGCTTTCTCTCTGTTTCTTTCACTAAGAAGTTTAAGAGAATTATTTAATTTACAAGAGTCGGACATCTGAGATATACTTGAAAAATCATTTGTATAATTGCTGGGCATGTCTGTGGAAGAAAATGATTAACTGTTTTTGTTTATTATATTGGATTTGTAGAATTAACATGATTTGTGTGAGGCAACTTGGAATGATTTAGTGACGGCTACTGTTTGTGTGGAACAAAGCTGAAATTCATAACCTGGCCATAAGTTTTATCACAATCAGGTGTCTGAAGTGTACACAAAGCTGGCTATAACTGTTGGGATGGGCCGGGACCTGTCTGTGGATGAAAGTAACTGACCCTCTTATCATTTGCTTGGTTTAAATAGTCATTGATCTGGCTATGCATTTGTGTGAAGTAAAACTGAATACTTTATTACTTACCTCTGCTGTTATATCATCACTGTTTAACAGTAGTCCCTAATCTCGCATGGCAGGAGTAGTGCTAAACAATGTATTTGCTAAACTCAGTATAAAAGCAGTATTGCTATGGCTTGTGCATGTCTTTGTTTGGGGGATTAGTGTATTTAAGAGTAAGCAGTTGGCCATAATTTCTTTTATTTTCCATCACAAGCATCAGCACTGTATATGATAAAAACCACTGGTACAGTGACAGTGTGAGTAGTGTTGCCATCTCATAGCTCATAGCTCTGGCTGAGTTCTTGGTTATGGGTTCTTCTATGTAGAGCCTTCTTACCCTCCCTTTATCTGCATAGGTTTATCCATGTGATCTTCCTTCCTCCGAATCCCAAAAAGATGCCATGTAGTTTAATTCCAGTTGCACCAATTTGCCTATAGGTAAGTGAGTATTTGTGCGTGGGTGTAGACCTGGCTTGCTGGGGGGTGGGGGTATGAGTATGTGAATGTTTAAGTGAGAAATCTGTATAGTTTGTGATAGACTTTACTTTCAGATGCAGCCTCAGCATGCATGCTTGTGTGAGAAATTGGTATACTTTAGTGCAGTGTTTCCCAAACCTTTTCGATTCTCGGCTCCCTTGCTGAATCCAGGTTTTCCCGCAGTGACCCCCCCCCCCACGATGCTCATAAAGTGCATATTATAAGTCTTTGTCAAACCATAAAAAAAAATCTACCTTTGACTGAACTCTTACATCTAACCCAAATAAAATTGCATTTATTAGTGCACCCTTTCAAACTCTGTTAGAGATCACCTTCCAAACCTTGTAGGAAGAAAGTCATACCACAAAAAACATCACTACAACTTTTACACAATTTAAGTAAGTTTAACAGTGACACCTTCACATCCAGCCTAAAACATTACAATTGGCAAATACTAAAATCTCTGCCCCAGGATGAAACTGTCACTCATTTCAATGAAACCTTTCTCAGTGTGCTAAACCAGATATAATCATAAGGTATTAGTACAGATTTTCAAAATGTGACTGACTGCAATCTAATCAAAGCTACTGGTTCAACCTCTGACTTAGTTTTGTTACCGTTCTTTACTAGTCAGAAGGGCTTGGTACAGCTGGTTATCACTATTATTTTATCACAACAGTGAGTAAAAAGGTAAGCAGATGCATATCTTTCCTCTGGGTAATATCCATCCAAATATAGCAACTCCTTTAACAAACTTGACACTTTAGACTCACATGAAAAAGATACACATATGACTGTGAATACCATTACTAAGCCTGGGAACAGTTATAGAAAGATAAAAATAAACAGCTTGTTAACAGAACTAATCAGCAATCACTTAAAGGCTCATATAAACACACACACACACACACACACACACACACACACACACACACACACACACACACACACACGCACACACACTTCCCCGACCATAATGACATATGACACAGACTTACAGAGTGGCCTTTGCTCTGAACCTCATATAGTATAATGCCAGCCCCTGCACAGAGGTGTACACAGATTGTCACTATAGCTTGCATGGGGTTTGTGGCCAGTGTGATCAGAGGTGTGCACAGTAGGTCACTATAGCTTGTCTAGGAGCAACAACTTGGAATACTGTGAGGCAGATGTTATAGAACAAGTCTGATGACAAGGCTGGCATATTTATCATCTTTTATAGTTGCACATGCTGTTAATTTTTTTATTATTTTCAGAAAGTTGGTAAGCCATTTGCTGCTTTACAAACTAATAAACAGCATCTGTATTAACTCACTAATAATCAAAATGTATATAAGCACCTGCTTCCTAGAACTAAAGGGCATCAGAAATAAGCATTAACATACTTAGTACAGACTAGCTAGTGAGACCAGTGCAAACGGACTCAGTAGAAATTTGGCATTGGTAATACTTAGATACACAGACTTCTGGATCAGTTAGCAGGCCAATATAGAAAGCAGTAAAGTCACTGATGCAAAGTAATGCCAGCCATATGTAGAAAGAGCTTAAAGAATTATGCTAGAAATGTTTTTTTTATCTGAGTGACTTGCACTTGAGATTTTATCCATCCATACTCAAACAACAGACACTATAGCAACTCTGTTTCAGAAAAGAGACACCAACCAGGAAAGAAAATTCCTTTTCCAAAACCAACACTGAGAAACAGCGAACTTCTATCCATAGTTGTCAACACTCCCCGATTTCCCAAGACATCCTTCATTTTTCTTCATATTTTTGTTACAACCCTTGAAATATTTTTGGTTTTCTGATAAAGCACTGAGGATCAGAGTCATAAATAATGGCAGAAACTGCAGTTTAATACTTCATATTGTTAAAACATGCACTTTGAAACAAAACCTGCTGTTGTATTAACTTTATAAGTGAGGGAGTGAAATACGTTTAAAAAAAATGCTCCTGATTTGGGACACTTTTCATCATTATTTTTATTTTTTCTCCAGAATTTTTAAGCAAATATGTTGAGAGGTATGCTTCTAGCTCTCACCAACTTGCCTCTTTACCATAGCATTCATCCACTCCTTCAAATGCAGTTACGGAAAAAAGTGCAGAATGCCATGCAGTACTCTTTTTTTTAAATCATTGCAGTCACACTAAATATCAAGAGCATCTGCCATTGGTCCCTTTGACTATGACAAGCTCCAGAAAAGCAGTCTGTCATTGGCTCTACAATGAAGCAAACGAAATACTGGAAATCTGACACATCTATTTCCAAAGCACAACAGAAGGACAGACACACATTTGGAGGATGAATTCAGAGTGCTCCATGCAATAAGGAGTGGTTGGCAGGTATCATATAATTTATTTCATTTTGTTTCACTAAAACTATAGCACATGCCACCCTTTCTTAAATTTCATTCACAGAGAAATACCTGTGCAGTGGCTGGAATATTTATAAGACATTTAAAAGCTACTTGTTTCTTCCCACATTTCTTTTACTTTATTTTTTCTCAGCTTTATCTCCCTGATCTACATGTTTTGACCAGTTTCTAATGTAGACATGTTTTTGATTTATAAACAGTCATACTGACCCTTGTTTTGAGGCCAGTGGCTAAGCTGGGTACGTCACACTGCCCATTTCTACCTACACATGCCTCTGGAATGACTATAGAATTCACTTTATTGTGCTTATCATGCCTTATTTATAAGCTTTATAAGGAAAGGCATATCTGGGAACGCTACATAAACCTGTTGTTATTTTTTTATCACATATGAACATATTATGCAGGTAGTCTGCAGCCACTTACCACTAACACCAACACTCACACAGAGATCACTTTTCTTTTTCTGAAAGTTCAGGTTTTAATATATCCGATAATTTTGGGAATCTATACCATGTCCTTATTTTCCATGTAACTGTTTCCCTTCCATCTGTTTTTCACCATTAAGCCTTTGCCATCTGTTGCCTGATTTGTTCTCCCTTAACCTGAATGCCCATGTACGCTGGAAGAGGGGAGTGAATATTTTACATGTTTGTAACACTCCAGTGTTTGCCAACAGATGTGCCATGAAAGCTGGACCTACAGTGCTAGTTCACTTGTGTGAGTGTGTGTGTGTGTGTGTGTGTGTGTGTGTGTGTGTGTGTGTGTGTGTGTGTGTGTGTGTGTGTGTGTGTGTGTGTGTGTCTGTACTCACACATGCATATTTGTGTGTATTTCTCTCTCTCTCTGTTTTCCCTTGTGATTTTATGTTATCAACCATTATTACAGTTTTTCAATATACAACACTTTATGACTATAATTGTGCTTTATTCTTCACAATAAAAGAACTTTATGAACTCTTTTGTTTCCATTCCGAGATGCTGTTATATTGTCAAAATATCGCATATTATAGTCGTGCACCAAGCTTGCATCCATCTTCTTCATATCTTACCATATGTGCTCTGATTATTAATATATTGTCATTAAATATTAAAGGAATTACCAAACAGCTAAAAAATATAATGCCAAATGTGATTAAAATGTACAAACCAGAAACAGTCCTTCTGAAAAACACCCTTAAAAATGTGAGCATCAGAGGCCTGCAAGACCACCTTACTGCTTCCTCCGCCTGTTAAAAAGGTATATTTATCCTACTTTGAAAATCCAAAATACTACAGACTTTGAGTAACAACTTCTCTCATTCACACACATATAGAAGTCATATCAAGTTACTAGGTGTCATAACTGATGATGATCAACTCAAATTTAATCTTTATATACAGGACTGTATTAAAAAGCAGATCAAACACCTGGCATGCTCTACAGATCCTCATACCCTCTACCTTCTGTACTGTATGCCTCACCAGTTCTTACCAATAGTCAAATCTCCTTCATCACAAAACTATGTTATAACAGTCTGTCATATAAAAGTCATCACTGCTCTGCTCTGAAAGCATTAAACTGGCTTGAGTTGCCCTGTCACCACAAGTACACATAGCTTCTACTTGTCCACAAAATTATATATAATTCTTTCCACTGTCAATCTATTAGTGACATTCTCAAACACTACCTTCCTACCTGTCCACTTCACCCATCTGAGAAAACATATTCTTGAAACCCAGAAATCTAAAAAAAAAAACACTGGACATAGTTTATACTCCTGCATAGCAGTCAAAACCTGCAATAAGATTCCTATTGACATTATTAGATCAACACCTACAAGTTCCATTTTTAAAGAAACCCTAAAAGAATACTTTCTCAGCTTCATACAATATACTTGCCTTTCTCCAGGTTAAATTGACATTTATTTTCACATTCCTGTAGTCTTTCTCTTAACTCTCTTTCTCTTCCATACTCCTTCCAATCTACTATAGAGCTGCTATCTCTCTTACTGCTGTTGGCACCTACCCTTATTTATCTCTTATTTCCTTCTATATCATTATCCTTAAATCATCTTTTACCCTCATCTTCTCCACCTTCCTTTGACCTTTCTTGGCCTATAATATTTTTCTTACAGTCAAGTTTTCTGTTTCTGCACATCCAATTTCTTATTACTTCTTCTTCTTTCACCGTAATATTCAAAACACACATACATATATATATATATATATATAGAGAGAGAGAGAGTGTATATGTGTGTGTGTGTGTGTGTGTGTGTGTGTGTGTGTGTCTGTGTGTGTATGTGTTTGTGTGTCTGTGTGTGCACGCTTGTGTTTTACATGCCTATGATATAATTATGTTTTTTTTTTCCTTCTACTGATCTTATTTGTATAATTTTAATGTCATCTTTTATTACTTGTATGTTTCCAAGATCGTATGTATAGAATTGTATTATGTCTTATGGAGCTTTTCTACCCAGGCCTCTGTTGAAAATAGGATTTATGCCTATTTGACTTTCCGAGTAATCAAATGACAGCCTTACAACTATCAGTATTTTAATTTGGAATAAACAGGTTAACAACCACTGGTTTGTACCTATTTCCAGATATGAATAGTAAGACATCTAGGGAAATTATCTGTTTTTTTAATCAGTCTAGGTAGTGTAACATAATACTAGCTAGAGATTCCAGATGTTTGGCATACCAAAAACCCTCTAGTGAGAACAAACACTCTAGTTTTTCAGCTTCCCCTTTCCATCAGGATGATGCTCCTATCTCCATGTTGTGGAAACTGAGGAGGGACGATCAGACAAAGCAGATGGTAGATGGTTGAAGAGGCAAGAAAAACAAAAGGTAAATAAAAGTGTTACTGTTGCACAAATGCATTTATGTGTTACTGTAGTAAGACATTCTGATCAGAACCATTTTAATACTCACTGAAGTATTCCATACAACAATTCCAACAAGGAAGAAAACAAGTCTAAATATCACATTCTCAGTAGACCTTTATAAAAAATATAATATGTACCATAATATATTACAAAACAACAATGATCTTACAATGGAATTTCAGTTCTGTATGGAAATTCAGTAATCCATCTTCCACCCCCACCGCATATAACATTCTGGAGGTTACTATTTGCATTCTGCACTTACAAAACTAGATTACATCTCTAGCTTCATTTCACTCTTCAGGAATTTCAGAAAATGAATAATATTGAACAACTCTTAGTATTTATTTTCTAAGATATACTAAAATATTAGAAAAAGAGACTTAAATTCTTGCTAAACAATCTGAAAGTGGAACGAAGTAATATATTTATGACTAACAATGTCACTTCTCACAGTCAGGCTTGTGAATAATAATACAGAAACTTCATTAGGTGTCTTATAATCAGAATTCAGTAGTTTACCAAGTACATAATAACTGCTGTCCTGGACAAAGATTATACAATTGTTCCATGTCTCCATAAAATGCAAAGACATGCTAGAAGACTCAAAATATTTCAAAATTATATGTCAAGGGAATCTAACACATATATACCAAATGTTGATGCTAAACTGAACTCTTTTCTAAAACAATGAAACTGATGATACTGTAATCCAGTAAATCATATCTGTTATCATTGCACAGTCATGCATTGCTGTCTTTGCTGTATCTTAGAACTTTTTCACTAGGAATGACAAATCAATTGCTTCTATCTTTAACACAGGAAAACAACATGATTAAAATTAAGTCTACAGTCTATGAGTTGATAGCACTTACACCCCTTTATGAAACTTTGTAATTCTGTATCAGATTTAAAATAACCCTCGTCCTCATTAAGAAAACTGGACCTTAGCATGGCGATACCTTGTGTAGTTCCAGTAAGCCTATTGGCTAGAAAATATAGATTAGAAAATTATGAGTAACTGTATGTGGAAGGTAAAAAAAACAGCTACTTCATTCTGTTATTCTCCCAGACTACTGTTTGTTTTGAAGAAATTAACAGTAGACAATAAACAGAAAAAGGTCCTTTATCTAAATACAAAGACTATTCATACCAAGAGCCCAATGGTTCCACTTCATTTAGATACAGAAAATATATTTGATACTGTTAACTACCTTATGCGCTTTCATTCTTCCAGGCCTTTAAATTTCTCTTTCAGTCAAAATATGTGTGTTAAATTTCTTTCTTCTGTCAAATAGGTCTAGTCACTTCAAATAATTTTGAATGCAGAGGAATACCAGAGAAATTCCATGTCACGGAAGTTATTGGCTTTAACAATTAAATCTACAGTCCCAAATTCAGGGAATGCAAATTACTGTAAATGTTTGTTTGTGTCTTTCGGCTTTTCCCGGTTAGGAGTTGCCACAGCGGAACTCCGGTCTGCTAATGATTGGCAGTTGATTTTTACGTACTGGCTTGCCAGGCCTGATACACAACTTTCAACGAAGGTATGCTCATTCACGCATGTCTCCACGCCGAAGACGTTCTAGCTAAGAATAGTCTTACTGTGAGGCGACAATGCTACCAAAGCACCACCACCGTGGGTATACAGTTTAGTAAATTAGTTGCAGTTGTGGGGTCACTGTAAGAATCAGATGTGACTTGTAAGAGAGCAAGAGAATGAAATATAAAATGTCTGTGAATTACTACTTTTTTTCCTACTGAGCCAGACACTTCTCAACCATTTATTTACCAGATTAGAGCATGTTGTTAAACCTTCTGCATATACTCTGTTAATACAATTATGTTTATTTTATATATTCATTTGTTATCTAGGTAAGTGGATTGATCAAAAGGCCCTTTTTGGTGTAACTCTGTCAAGAGGCAAACATTGCAATACCAGACATTATTAATAAACTTCACTGGTGACTAACAAATGAATAATCCTAAAAAGGACTGTTTGGAGGCTACAGACCTTGAAAAAGTGCTTAGCTTATCTCAATAAAGTAGAACAACAGTTTATGAGTTGAAAGTTAAGGCACTGATCCAGCATCATTGATAAAGGACTGGGATAATTTTTAAAAAATTTGTAAGGTCTGTACCCTTCTAACTTTCCTTTTTAAGACTATATCTTTGGTATTTTTGTGTTTCTCCCTTTTCTCCTCTTAGCAAGAAGGAATGGATCAGATGAACAGGACCTACAGCCTCAGGTGATCTGTAGAATTCGCACAGGTGATTAATACAGATAATAACAAGTGCTGCGGAACAGCTACAAAATAATGCTAACAAAAGTATAAAAATAGTTAATAGCTACATTTCATAACTATGAGTATCTTTGAGAATATGTAAAATATAAGCATTCTTTAACTTTCATATAAATATTGCTAAGTTCTAAGAAATTATTGCAGATAAAAAGGTAAGCAAATGAGGGATCCAAGAAACTAAAGGTGACCAGAAAACAACATTGAAGTACATTGAAGAGATTAAAGTAGGTCTAAAGCAGGTATGTTACATGTTATTAAAGAAATAATTGAGCATAGCTTGTCTGAAAAGTAATGCAACATGTATGATAGTATGAATGCTGGAGTATATGTACTTCCTGATGTGAGTAGAGAGAACAATCTGTTAGTAGTTTTTAAAGTAAAGAGTACTTTCTGCAGAGAAATACAGCTATAAAGATGTGTTCTTAAGGAGTTAATTGAAGAGTTGATGGAAACTTTTGCCAAGTCAAGTTGACGGAAGCTGTAGCTGAATAGCTTATATAAGGAAGTGACAAAGAGAAGTGTGGCACATTCCATTATGAAGAAGAGAGGTAGAAATTAGTGGTAGTATCTGTGCTTATTAGGCAAATACATAAATGATGTATTTATTTTGAGCTGTTTGTAATGGAGTGGTGTCATAAGGACTGCACAAAGTGAAGAAGGATACAGCATACTTGTATTTAGACAGAGGGGTGGTATTTGCAATGGAAATACAGTAAATGGACATGATGTTATTAGCAAATTTATAAGCGATTTTAAGTGGTGTAAGTATTCTATCGATAATAAGTTTAATTATTAAAGTAGAGAGTGGCGCATGATAGATGCTAGCCTATATCCATTAACTAATATATTCAAAGAGCTCTTACAAACAAAACTTCACTGATATTGATGGATACCTCATGTTAAGCCACTCCCAAAATAGTGTGTCCCTGTATGGGATGTTTCAGTTATACCAGGGGTCATTAATTTGTAAATGGGAAGTGAAATAAAGCCTCTGGAAAGTATAAAAATCATACTTTTAGTTTTATCTGAATTAGCAATAGGTTTACGCATGTTAAACCAAAGACAAAGATGATAGGATTATTTATTTAAAACATTTTGAAGCTTTGACTGTAAGTACGATCTTGTAGTATAATCAGCACACAGTACAGAGGGATCAGCTAGACAAGGCTGGTTACAAACAAAGACAAGAAGATTGGTCAAGTATAGAACTTTAGGTTACACAAGTCTGTATTAAAGACTGAAATTCCAAAGTGAACAGAAATGGGTCTACCACTTAATTAATTATAAAACAATTTCAGGTAATAAAACCTATTCTGTTAGCTGGGACAGAAGAAACAGAATGGCCAGCTATGCCAAAACCATGCCTCAGATTGGCAACTACTGTTCCAAAGCAATGAGGAAGTGAAATTGTTAAATGCAGGTCTGAAGCATGCTGAGAACATATACTTCTGCTCTGTGTCTGAAAGGATTTCTTTGTAAGTAAGTTTATGAATATACTGGCTAATGGATAGAGATTAATTAGTGGGCAGAAATTTGACCTTTGGTAAAGGAATTATGTTGGCAGTTTTCCAGTACTGGGAAATTACATCTGTGCATACTGAGAAGTTAAGGAGACGTGATAAGGTAAGTGATGTGTAGATGCATTTACCTTATTCCATGTTGACTTTTTATAAATATAGATACAGTGAAGTGGTTTTACTAGAAGCAATGTTAAACAGAAGAGTATAGGCAGTGATTTATCTATCTGTCTACCTATCTATCTATCTATTCTTGGTTAACTGGTTTAGTCTCACTAGGTTAGTAACCTCTTTTCAGGGGAGACCTAAGGCGGTATTTATTCTACTTGGAAACTTTAACCAGGACATCAGGGAACTTTCCCTGCTCTTTTCCACAGGGGCTGTATTGAAGAGGAACTTAGGAAGGAAGCTGTAAAGGTGAAGGCCTGAGGAAGAAGATCTGGGTTGTTGCTTGTAGGCAGACTGTGAAAAGCAAGAAAATGAATAGGTGGCGGGAAGAGGAAAGGTAGCTATGAAGTAGTCTTTTATGTTAATAGTAGTTAACACAGTGTGGGAAATAGGATAATGAAGGCTTTCTGAATGGCAAAGGAATGATATAAGCTCAGTACAAAATAGTTTTGAATTCTTAAAGAAAAAATTCTGACTGGTTTTAAAAGGATTAGCTTGAGCTGCCTTATCATCAGTTTGGATATTAATTGTATTGTCATTAAATTACACCCCATCATAGGGATTCATGTCTTCTTAACGAGCATTTGGAATGTCAGTGACAAAATGCTGACATTCCAAACATCAAAAACAAAAAAAGCAGAAAAAAAAACCCACATCCCTTGCTAATTATATAGCCTAGTTTTGAGATCACATTACAGAGAGAAATGGGCCAACTCCCTCATTCCCGCTGTACCAAGATCACACAGTGTGGGTTTGCTGTTTACTCTTATACGCTAATATTTCCAATGTTGGCATTGTGGTTTTGACATTATGTCACTCAACTTTGCACAATTTGAGATATTCACACGCACCCTTCCACAATACTGCTTTCTTCATTCCACTTTTCTTAGCAAGCAGAGAATTTTACTTATTTAGGGATATTTTCTGCCTTAAGTCCTGAATAAATTAGGATAGGATACTGTAATGATTTCAGTACTAAACATCTGACAGAGTAGCTTACTCTGATAATGCTCTTTGAATAGCAGTTTGTTTTTAAGATAATAATCCTATTGCTATAAATTATGTATAAGTGCAAATAACTTCAGTATATCCTTCCAGATCCCAACAAAATAAATGGAATGGAATACTATTAAACTTCCTTTAAAATTCCCATGAAATCCATATTGTAGATAACATACTTTTGTAAATCTACCAAAAAGGTTTATTGCCTTTCCTAATATTAACTCATTTTCTTAGGTTAGATTTCTGAAATATATATATTATTTATTTTCAATAATTTTTTTAAATTGCCTATCTAGCTAGGTACAGGTCATTTTATTTGGATGCCCAGAGAGTAGAGATCCACTAGTTCAGCACTCTTTAATAAATAATTGTTGTACAATATAAACACTAATACAGAAATGCAGATTACATGAAAATTTTCGTGTACCATATAAATATGGATGGCTCTCAAATGATACTTAAAGACCCATAACCATGAACATTGAAACAAATATCAAAGAATTACTGCGAATTTCAAAATTAGTTTTAATGCCATTGAAGTCTACCTGCATCCCATAATATGAAGGCTACATCTGAAAAAAACAACCAGTATCCTGAACCATGAGCAACTTAGAAGTACATTTAATGAGTTCCAAAGTTGACAAACACTTCACATAGAGTTCTGTAACATCCAAGATATGTAAAATAAAATTCAAGAAGGTATCAAATGTATAAAATTCCAAACCAAGCATAAAATTCCAAACCACTCTAGTGCAATAGCAGTACACTTTCAGCTTAGCAGGTTTCCTCAGGCATGTAATTTTAAATTAGGAAACTAGAATGCTTTAAATAGGTAAAAGCAGTTGCATGATGTAACAAGTCACATGATATAAAACAAGTCACATGAGATAAAAAAAAAAATCACACATTTGCCTAGTATCTAAGCACTAAATAATGTAATTCTGAGAGAATGGTTAGATAAAAATGGATGCATAGGATGTATTGAGTTTGTGGTGGTAAGATATGGTGATAAAGTTATATTATAAACATTAAAAATATGAGAAAAGTATATAATTAGTAAAGTCAATATATCTGGTTATGGAGATGCTTTAGATGGGACTTAATAGTAACCATGTCATTTATTCCAGGAGGGATATGTGATTTAAATCTGAGGATCCATCGGAGCTCTTCTTGTCAGTTAGGACTGTAATACTTCCTCCCCTTATGGGTTCTAAAATAATTTTTAAAATAAGAAATTTAAAGGAATGTGTTTGATCTGTTTCATTTATATGTTTATATAGTGATTTAGTTAACATTTGCCTCTTGATCTCTGATAGATGTTGACTTATTCTTCCCTTAATCTTCCTTTTAGTTTTTCCTATATAGTAAGCAGGACATTTACTGCAAGTTGCTATATAAATTAAATTCTTGGAATTGCAATTGCCATATGCTAAGATAGTAAAAGGTTTATGCGTCACTGGATGTAAAATGGTCTTTTCTGTATTTATAGAACTACAGTGGATGCAGTTATTGCAAGTAAATGTTCTTTTACCCTGCTCATGGTTCAGGACACTGGTTGTTTTTTTCGATTTGACTGGTTTCTACAGTGCCTAACTTGTCACTGCACTAATAATAATTATTTATGTTATGAATACTACATCCCCTACGTCAAAGCCAGCTGTGTACTAAATATGAATTCTTTTTACCTCACAGCAAGGGGAATAGTCTGAGGTGCCTCAAACACAGACTTAGGGTACCAGTTTCATTTCTGCATGTTCTGTCTCTCATTTCAGAGTTGCAAATGTAGTTATCACAGATTCAATAAGAAGCCAGTAGGGTTATTTCATTGGTATTTGCATGAAATACATAGCTAACTAGCATCATACAGTTTAAGGCTAGTAAAAGTACATAAACAAAAACTTACAATATACTTCTAGGCAGTGAAATAAACAGGTGATCCTGGTCCATGTGCAAGTTGGCAAAATGAAAATCATATAAGAACTCAGAATGTGCTATATCCAGGTCTAAGGGATGACTTTGCCAGCTGTATATAAACACCACAGATACTCAAGAACATATGTGTGTGTGTGTGTGTGTGTGTGTGTGTGTGTGTGTGTGTGTGTGTGTGTGTGTGTGTGTGTGTGTGTGTGTGTGTGTGTGTGTGTGTGTGTGTGTGTGTGTGTGTGTGTGTGTGTGTGGCCATAGTAGCATTTGAGACCATTTAGAGTTGTTTAGTTTATCATTGATACATTGAACCTATATTTTCAAGTCCTAGTTCATCACACATTTTCTGCCTAGCATATCATCAACCCGTTCTCTCTGCAGGACCCATGATAGTGCCCATTACAGAGTTTTGAAGGTTATGATCCAATTTTTCAACTTTGTTGAACTATGTTAGAGGTAAGCACAACTTGATAAAGCCATGCAGAATAACAGACTCATACAAGAGAGAGGTATGCATATTGGTTTCCCTTTCATTTGGTTATACACAAACACACACACACACACACACACACACACACACACACACACACACACACACACACGGAATACATTCTTTACATTGAATGGCCAAAATTCCAAATGCTACAATGTTGACCACAAAAGATCAAAACACAAAAATCCTGAACAAACTTCAAACATGTTCTTTGCAGGGGGCAAGCTCATGTACCCTCCACATCCCTTGCTACTTATATACACCAACTCAGAGTCCACACTACGGTGGCAAAGGGCAAAAATTAACTCGCTGCTGTACTGTTATCAGCTTTTCTCTAACTCCTAAAAATGCCAGAAGTACATGGATTCAACTTTCTGTGCTTAAAGGTTTTGTGGTCAGTCTTCTGGCATTCACAAATGTATCCCTTATATCTATATCTATCTATATATATCTATATCTATATATATATCTATATATCTATATATATATGCTGAATGAAAAGCCGGTAACGCTGTTAAATGGTTCACTCACCAAAAAGCACAAATAGTAGAAACAAAAGTGGTGAACCAACCACCTGGAACGTACAGCAAAACTATTCCTGAAACTGCAAAAACTTCAGTTGAATGAGAAAATGATGCTCCGTTGTAAAATCCAAACAATCTTTTATTGAAAACAGAGAATAAGCGCTTTCACGTGGTAAATCCACGCTTCTTCAGATTTCATTTAATCAGTGCAAAAACGCTATTATTTATCCTGCCAAGCGCGGGAAATCAATCAATTAACTAAGCAATTTCAAAGTTAGTTCAATTAAATATGCGTTACTAAGCATTAAAAGGTTCCATCATGCCACAAACACCTCATTACTATACGTATATACAAAGCATAAAAAACACAGAAAATTAACACTATCTATATATACTAAAACTGCACTATATTTCTTCCGATCATGTCAAATGCTAGTGTTACTTTTGTAAACACATGACGATAACTTTCATTACCAGACAGTAAAAATGCAGAGCTTTCCTTATAATGAGACTCCCACGGAATACATGGTGTGATAGTATTGGGTAGAGAGATCATCAACACAAGCCCAACTGTCAAAAGATATAGTGATCAAAACACCTGTACAAGTCATGACTAGAAAACTTCTAGCACAGATGATGATGGATCCTCAGTGTATATATATATATAATGACTGGGAGGACCACAATCACACATTATTTTATCTTTAAATATATATTTTTTCATATAGTTTATTATGCATACTTGACTCGATCTCCGGAAATAATGAATGGCAAAAGCCATGACTATTTTAAAATATATACATTTACTTTAACTGAAAAAGAAAATAAATAAACTAAGCGAAAAAGTTATCATATTTCCTTGAATGGCATATTTCAATCACTGCTGTGAAATGCAAAAATGGATCACTGGCATGTTAAAACATTAGGACGAAGCACTGAGCTTAGATTGTCAGTACAAGACAAAGCTCATAACTTCAAACATACCTAAATCTTAACTATTCAGGGTATATGTGTATGTTATTAAGCATACTACATAACCCAGATGACATGATCAATAGATGTCTATATACAAACTTATTCATTCCATGGCTATAACTCAGGTGCAGAAATGCACAGGCCAGAATGCATTAAGTAGATAAATAAATAGATAGATAGATAAATCGCATTACCAAAAGTAAATTCGCAAAGGGCACATTGAGAAGAATGCCCTAATAGCCAGTAGTGAAAACCAAACAATTGCTGTTCTCAATTCATGATAAATCTTGGAAAAACTAAAAAACTAATTCACTAAACAAATACATGGATGCATCAATATCTAGAATACATATACTACATACTGAATCAAAAAGCAGATCAAGAATTTTTTTTAAAGAATATATACAATTAAAATTGTGACAGGCCCTATACTTCATACATAACATGCCTGTAATATTCCAGTATAAGAGTCCCTATCTTTCTCAACCATATATCTAATGATAAAGATTAATTTTCTATCTAGATAGCAAGACTGGCTTTATGGATATAGAACTATTGATCCCTGGTGTTAAGTGGGCTCCTAACTTCAAAATCCAGTGTAGTTCACTAATAGCTAAATCATTTTCCTTATTACCTTCTCTGGCATTGGCAGTTACTATTTGCAACACTCTAAAGGTGAAGGAGTGTGATGGAAAGTCCATAACATGTTTCGCTAATGCATTAACTTCTACTTTCTTCCTAATGTCATATAGATGATTATATATGCGCTCCTGCAGTTTCCTTTTCGTTAGACCTACATAAAACGCCTGACATTTAATGCAAGTAGCAAGATATATGACATTACTAGTGTTGCAATTGGCAAAAAAGTGTGGTGTAAACACATAATCCATAGTAGGATGTTCAAATAACTGTTCCTTGGTAATATAGCTGCATCTGTTACAGCTATAACATGGAAAAGTACCTCGTTTATAAGAAATAGAGTTAGAAGAAGTCATTCTATTACCTTCAATTATGGTATGTATATCACCACACAAAATCCTCTTTAGGTTTTTACTGTTCTTATAGAGAAAAACTGGATTCCTACCTACCAGCTCCCTTGTAGTGGCATCTATAGTTAGTATGTGCCAATTATCTCGGATAACCTGGTGTATCTTATTAATATCACTAGTATATGTAGTCACATATCTAACAAAATTATTAGGAAAAGATCTCATTTTACTATAGCTCCAAGCCACGTGACTTTTTGATTCTATTCTGGACGGTTCCAAGGATACTCTATGTCCCAATGTATCATATTTAATGTCCCTGACCATTACAGGGTCATAGCCTCTGTTTATGAACAGTTCTTCTATTACTTGTGCCTCCCTAATCATGTCAGCCTCTTTGCTACAAAGTTTCATGATCCTAAGAAACTGACTTTTAATTATCCCCTGAAACACATGTCTAGGGTGCATGCTGTCGAAGTTAAGTAGCGAGTTACGCCATAAGGGTTTTCTATATAGCGATGAAATAATTCCTCCCTCAGGTGTAAACCTGAGTGTCACATCTAAGAAATTAATGTGAGTAGTGGAGGACTCCTGAGTAAATCTTAGGAAGCTACTAGTAGTCTCTAGATAATTCAAGAAGGCTTCAAACGATATCTGGGTACCTTCCCAAATGATAATGATATCGTCTACAAAACGTCTGTAGAGTTTAATATGCTTGAAGCTTTCATGGGTGAAAAGAAACTGCTTCTCCCACCACAGGACAACCAAGTTAGCGTAGGTGTTAGCACAGGGGGTGCCCATGGCTACCCCCCATTTCTGTAAATAATACCTATCTCCAAATAAGAATACATTATTATACAAAATGAGTTCTAATAGTTGGCATACCAAAATGATTCTATCATTACTGTAGATGGTCTCCTTACTCAAAAGCTGTCTGATACATTCCATCCCTTCTAGGTTAGGTATTGATGTAAACAAGCTTTTGACATCTAAGGCAATAAACACATACTGTTGATTACTATCTAACTTGATGTCCTTGATGGTGTCTAAGAGATCATAAGTATCTTTTAATATGGTGGGAAACTGACTTACAACTGGTCTTAATATATCCTCCACGAACTCAGATATGTGAGCTGTCACCCAGTTGTCACCTGACACGATGGGTCTATAAGGAATCGGAGTAACCTCCTTATGAATCTTAGGAAGACCCTTAATGATGGGTATGGTGGGAAACTCTATATATAGGAAATTATATATTTCCTGACTGACTTGACGACACATGACTAGATCATATACAGTATCCTGGACTCTACTGATAATTTGTAGCACTTCCTTATGGGTAATAGTTGTATACGTATCTTCTTCCAAAAGCATGTTCTGCATGCCTCTTAGATATTCATCCCTATCTAGCACAACAACCCCCCCTCCCTTATCAGCTGGTTTTATTACTATCCGTGAATCTTGCTTAAGATAGTTCAAGCTGCTTACTTCCAAGGAACTAAGATTGTAATATCTCCCTTTCTTGCTGTTGTCGCTAAAAATTTTATAGTATTGATGTTCACAAGCCTTCAGAAAGCATTCAACATGCGGAGGCATGCTGGGTGTGAAAGTGCTGTTAACTTTGTAGCGTAATGCATTTTGAGCAACCTCTTTATCATTCATATCAGTTTTAAAATACAACTTCAAACACAAATTCCTGCAAAACACTCTTAAGTCAATCAAGGTCTCTGTTAATTTCGCATTGGTAGCTGGTATATAATTAAGGCCTTTATTCAAGACCTTAACACTAGAAGAGTCCAGAGAGACACTAGAAAGATTAAATAGAATACTATGTGTCAGTTCTTTCTCCTTCTGTTTAGAGGATATTGTTCCATCAAATTCTTCCTTTTGCGAGAGTCTCTGCTGCGAGATCTCCCTCTGTTGTGATGGTTGACTTGCTTCTTTAGATAAGGTAAAAAAGCCCCAGAAGAAGAAGTCATAGTAGTTGTATTCTTGGGGATAGCTCCAGTGGGATGTGATGAAGCACAATTATTAAGAGCTTCCTGATTTGGGGGGGGTGTACCAGTCAAATCAACAGCAGTATGTAAGTCACTTAGTGAAGTCGATGTCAATGCCTCTGCCTGAAAAGAATGGGGAGGTACAAGAGGCAAAGGTTGAACAACATTGGCTGATGTGGAATTGGAAGGGGGAATCCTGTCTTGATGGTCAGTAGTAGCTTCAGTGTTAGCTGTATGCGTGGCTTGATATCGCGGCCAAATAAAGACTTGACCCCTTCTAAAATCATTAAAGTCCCGTACCAATTTCTTCTGCTTGGTAGCTTTCAGTCTTTCGCTAAACATGTTGATTTGTGTAAACAAATTATTGACTTTATCTATGCAGAAGCTGGAGGTAAATCGTTCAGTCAATTGCTGGTATAGTAAATCAGTCTTGTCCCTCAGTTCCTTTTCCAAGGGTAGAAACTAGTCTAGCATTAATTTAGCGTAACTGAACCCTAGTTCTATATTCAGGTCTTGCCAACATTTTAAAAGTAGAGGATGCGAGTCCCCATAGGTGGGCATACAAAATACCCTCATACCCCTGGGGACTATTTTAAAATGTATGCACGCTTCCAAATGAAGCCGCTGCCAAGCATACCTTTGGAGCTGGTAAAGATTATCCTCTAACAGTTTTAGCATAGGAAAAAATTCCGTAAGATTCTCACCATTAGCTTGAGGCTGTACAGTGTTGGTATCCTTCGACAAGTCCAGAGACAATAAAGGGTTCTCATTTGCATGTAGCAATCCTTTCCACAAAGATGACATTTCCCTCGACTCCGGTTCTGAAAGAATAACAGATTCCATGGTGTACGAAGTGTACCGACCAAAAGAAAATAATGCTGAATGAAAAGCCGGTAATGCTGTTAAATGGTTCACTCACCAAAAAGCACAAATAGTAGAAACAAAAGTGGTGAACCAACCACCTGGAACGTACAGCAAAACTATTCCTGAAACTGCAAAAACTTCAGTTGAATGAGAAAATGATGCTCCGTTGTAAAATCCAAACAATCTTTTATTGAAAACAGAGAATAAGCGCTTTCACGTGGTAAATCCACCCTTCTTCAGATTTCATTTAATCAGTGCAAAAACGCTATTATTTATCCTGCCAAGCGCGGGAAATCAATCAATTAGCTAAGCAATTTCAAAGTTAGTTCAATTAAATATGCGTTACTAAGCATTAAAAGGTTCCATCATGCCACAAACACCTCATTACTATACGTATATACAAAGCATAAAAAACACACAAAATTAACACTATCTATATATACTAAAACTGCACTATATTTCTTCCGATCATGTCAAATGCTAGTGTTACTTTTGTAAACACATGACGATAACTTTCATTACCAGACAGTAAAAATGCAGAGCTTTCCTTATAATGAGACTCCCACGGAATACATGGTGTGATAGTATTGGGTAGAGAGATCATCAACACAAGCCCAACTGTCAAAAGATATAGTGATCAAAACACCTGTACAAGTCATGACTAGAAAACTTCTAGCACAGATGATGATGGATCCTCAGTGTATATATATATAATGACTGCGAGGACCACAATCACACATTATTTTATCTTTAAATATATATTTTTTCATATAGTTTATTATGCATACTTGACTCGATCTCCGGAAATAATGAATGGCAAAAGCCATGACTATTTTAAAATATATACATTTACTTTAACTGAAAAAGAAAATAAATAAACTAAGCGAAAAAGTTATCATATTTCCTTGAACGGCATATTTCAATCACTGCTGCGAAATGCAAAAATGGATCACTGGCATGTTAAAACATTAGGACGAAGCACTGAGCATAGATTGTCAGTACAAGACAAAGCTCATAACTTCAAACATACCTAAATCTTAACTATTCAGGGTATATGTGTATGTTATTAAGCATACTACATAACCCAGATGACATGATCAATAGATGTCTATATACAAACTTATTCATTCCATGGCTATAACTCAGGTGCAGAAATGCACAGGCCAGAATGCATTAAGTAGATAAATAAATAGATAGATAGCTAAATCGCATTACCAAAAGTAAATTCGCAAAGGGCACATTGAGAAGAATGCCCTAATAGCCAGTAGTGAAAACCAAACAATTTCTGTTCTCAATTCATGATAAATCTTGGAAAAACTAAAAAACTAATTCACTAAACAAATACATGGATGCATCAATATCTAGAATACATATACTACATACTGAATCAAAAAGCAGATCAAGAATTTTTTTAAAAGAATATATACAATTAAAATTGTGACAGGCCCTATACTTCATACATAACATGCCAGTAATAGCCAAGTATAAGAGTCCCTATCTTTCTCAACCATATATCTAATGATAAAGATTAATTTTCTATCTAGATAGCAAGACTGGCTTTATGGATATAGAACTATTGATCCCTGGTGTTAAGTGGGCTCCTAACTTCAAAATCCAGTGTAGTTCACTAATAGCTAAATCATTTTCCTTATTACCTTCTCTGGCATTGGCAGTTACTATTTGCAACACTCTAAAGGTGAAGGAGTGTGATGGAAAGTCCATAACATGTTTCGCTAATGCATTAACTTCTACTTTCTTCCTAATGTCATATAGATGATTATATATGCGCTCCTGCAGTTTCCTTTTCGTTAGACCTACATAAAACGCCTGACATTTAATGCAAGTAGCAAGATATATGACATTACTAGTGTTGCAATTGGCAAAAAAGTGTGGTGTAAACACATAATCCATAGTAGGATGTTCAAATAACTGTTCCTTGGTAATATAGCTGCATCTGTTACAGCTATAACATGGAAAAGTACCTCGTTTATAAGAAATAGAGTTAGAAGAAGTCATTCTATTACCTTCAATTATGGTATGTATATCACCACACAAAATCCTCTTTAGGTTTTTACTGTTCTTATAGAGAAAAACTGGATTCCTACCTAGCAGCTCCCTTGTAGTGGCATCTATAGTTAGTATGTGCCAATTATCTCGGATAACCTGGTGTATCTTATTAATATCACTAGTATATGTAGTCACATATCTAACAAAATTATTAGGAAAAGATCTCATTTTACTATAGCTCCAAGCCACGTGACTTTTTGATTCTATTCTGGACGGTTCCAAGGATACTCTATGTCCCAATGTATCATATTTAATGTCCCTGACCATTACAGGGTCATAGCCTCTGTTTATGAACAGTTCTTCTATTACTTGTGCCTCCCTAATCATGTCAGCCTCTTTGCTACAAAGTTTCATGATCCTAAGAAACTGACTTTTAATTATCCCCTGAAACACATGTCTAGGGTGCATGCTGTCGAAGTTAAGTAGCAAGTTACGCCATAAGGGTTTCCTATATAACGATGAAATAATTCCTCCCTCAGGTGTAAACCTGAGTGTCACATCTAAGAAATTAATGTGAGTAGTGGAGGACTCCTGAGTAAATCTTAGGAAGCTACTAGTAGTCTCTAGATAATTCAAGAAGGCTTCAAACGATATCTGGGTACCTTCCCAAATGATAATGATATCGTCTACAAAACGTCTGTAGAGTTTAATATGCTTGAAGCTTTCATGGGTGAAAAGAAACTGCTTCTCCCACCACAGGACAACCAAGTTAGCGTAGGTGTTAGCACAGGGGGTGCCCATGGCTACCCCCCATTTCTGTAAATAATACCTATCTCCAAATAAGAATACATTATTATACAAAATGAGTTCTAATAGTTGGCATACCAAAATGATTCTATCATTACTGTAGATGGTCTCCTTACTCAAAAGCTGTCTGATACATTCCATCCCTTCTAGGTTAGGTATTGATGTAAACAAGCTTTTGACATCTAAGGCAATAAACACATACTGTTGATTACTATCTAACTTGATGTCCTTGATGGTGTCTAAGAGATCATAAGTATCTTTTAATATGGTGGGAAACTGACTTACAACTGGTCTTAATATATCCTCCATGAACTCAGATATGTGAGCTGTCACCCAGTTGTCACCTGACACGATGGGTCTATAAGGAATCGGAGTAACCTCCTTATGAATCTTAGGAAGACCCTTAATGATGGGTATGGTGGGAAACTCTATATATAGGAAATTATATATTTCCTGACTGACTTGACGACACATGACTAGATCATATACAGCATCCTGGACTCTACTGATAATTTGTAGCACTTCCTTATGGGTAATAGTTGTATACGTATCTTCTTCCAAAAGCATGTTCTGCATGCCTCTTAGATATTCATCCCTATCTAGCACAACAACCCCCCCTCCCTTATCAGCTGGTTTTATTACTATCCGTGAATCTTGCTTAAGATAGTTCAAGCTGCTTACTTCCAAGGAACTAAGATTGTAATATCTCCCTTTCTTGCTGTTGTCGCTAAAAATTTTATAGTATTGATGTTCACAAGCCTTCAGAAAGCATTCAACATGCGGAGGCATGCTGGGTGTGAAAGTGCTGTTAACTTTGTAGCGTAATGCATTTTGAGCAACCTCTTTATCATTCATATCAGTTTTAAAATACAACTTCAAACACAAATTCCTGCAAAACACTCTTAAGTCAATCAAGGTCTCTGTTAATTTCGCATTGGTAGCTGGTATATAATTAAGGCCTTTATTCAAGACCTTAACACTAGAAGAGTCCAGAGAGACACTAGAAAGATTAAATAGAATACTATGTGTCAGTTCTTTCTCCTTCTGTTTAGAGGATATTGTTCCATCGAATTCTTCCTTTTGCGAGAGTCTCTGCTGCGAGATCTCCCTCTGTTGTGATGGTTGACTTGCTTCTTTAGATAAGGTAAAAAAGCCCCAGAAGAAGAAGTCATAGTAATTGTATTCTTGGGGATAGCTCCAGTGGGATGTATATACCAAAACCAATCCAGTAGCAATAAGCAGCATAAAATGTGTTATAGAAATGTCCTCCAAACTCTGGTATTAGCAAATAAATCCAATAGATGAAGTATAAACAAATTAATTTATTGTACAAAGAGCAGAACAAAAAACGTAAGCGCTTTCACGGGTTTCCCCGCTTCATCAGACGTATCAACTGCCAACATCTACACTTCCCATATTTATAAAAAATTCAAAATGATTAATTAATCAATTAAGATAAAACAAGTTCATTTAAAGTGCCAGTGCAAGTAAATACATAGCATAAAACAGAATATAGTGATTGAGTATATGTCCGTCTTTCACTTCTAAACTGCAGTTAGCTGATAAAAACGGCAACAAGCGGACACAAACTGCTCATATAAATATCCCATTCAACATATTGACTCGTGTTACATTTCAATAACATATTAAAAATGTACTAAACATAAATTAAAATGCTCTGCATATAGCAAACACTACATATTGGAAATACTAAAGCATAATCAAGCGCTATTCACTGTTAAGCATATTGTTAATACGAATGCAACGAAAAGAAACTTCATATATGCATCGTATTCCATTGTAAACTATTTAAAAAACATATTGAATAGCTTCAATGGTGAGAATTAATGACGATTTTCAGAGACATAAAAACTATATACAAAGCCTGAAAAAAACAATATTCACATGTGCCTAAGGAATGCGATCTCCTGAATCAGAGTGACCTATCAGACATCACCATGCGCTACTACTAGTGCGCGTAGGTTATACACAGCCAGAATGATTAAATTAACTTAGATTAACATAAATTAATTGTGCTAAGGATTATAAAGCCCATGCAATTAATATTTAATATTTACATTATTAAGATAAAAAATAAATAGAAAATAAAAATGAATGGAAATAATAAATAGGAACAGGCAACGAAGTATATGGACTTCACATTATAAGAAATATTTAAAGGAAATACTAGAACCATATAGCTAATGATTAGTGTATATTCAATGTATATGTACATATACAACCTTAAGTTAACAGTTCACCTCAATGTTCTAGCTTTTAAGATTGGTTTGAGTGAGACGGAATCATTTAGGCCATGGCCCCTGTGGGCACCAAGTCTAAAGATCCATTCGACCTCCGCATACTCAGTGCCATTGGTAATATTACCCAATCTTAAATTCACATACTGCACATAAAGAATTTGAAACATAAAAACATGAGATTCACCTTCCTTCATAACATGCTTCGCCAACGCATTATATTCCTCTTTTCTGGCTATGCTATAATAATGGTCTCTGATTCTTTCACGAAATGTACGATTTGTCTTACCAATATAATAGCGATAGCAAATTGTGCAGTAGGCAACATAAAGAAGATACTTGGTATTACAGGAGCCATTAACCCTTAATTCCCAGAGTCGTCCAGTTTCTGGATGTCTATAGAAACGGGATTCGTCTACGTAAACACATTGTTTACAGCTGTTAACATAAAGTTAGTATTAGTATTGTTGTTACCATTTAAATCTCGGTAAACTTTGCCTGCCTCATACTACTCTCATTAGCTTGTACTGCATTATTTTTGTTAATGCGAAAAATATGGTTTGCAGTAGTTTTCCCTATTGATTAAAGTTTGGTTCCAAGTACTCATATAACTGTTATCCTGCTGTATATAGACATACCCTCTTTGTGGACATAATACTTCACCTGCTAGGTGGTACACCTGCTACTATGGTGGGGTGGGCCGTGTATTTGGTATTGCCATGTATCTGTGGGAATTAGTATATTCATAACATGAAATAATTGAATAAATCTCTGTAAGAAATATGTATCATTTTAAAGAAAACATTCAGCATTGATGTTATCTTATCTTATTTAGCAATAATCCATGGTATATCTATTATCTCATCTTACCATGACATCTCAAATATATCATCCATCATAGGTATCTAATAGTTCATCCATTATATACAATGCCCCTGTTGTTTACAACTATCAATTGATTCCAATTTATTTCTAAGGCTAAGCAATAATTTTAATTGTTATTCCACTAAATGGTGCCTTGTATGAATTGGTATTGATCAAAATGTTCAGAATTAGTTCTCTCTGACAAAGGTGCATACAATTCAGGTTTGGTTAACTTGACAATTCATTTGAAATTGGATGACCTCCTATCATATGATGAATATCAGAACCAATCACCTAACAATATATAGAATCTAAGCAAACATTAGCATTGAAATGATAGCATCACTCAAATCAATGTTCAAGCATATTTGTATAAAACCAAGTCCTTTGTTATAAAGACTTTTTCAGCTTACATTAGACATAAGAGCTTAGGATTGTCATATATTAATTCTTTGTGTCCACAGTCTTTATAGTTTGTGTTTTTTTTGTTGCATCTTTGCTTTTGTCCTCTTTATCTTGAAATGTTCCTCTTTGGTTGTCTTCCACGAAAACTTCCTAAAGAATCAGGAAATCGAAACCTCTCAATTTTCCGTAGACCATCATTCTCGGTAGACCATCATTCAGAGTCTTTCTCTCTCCCCATCCAGCTACATATACATATATTGTCATCAGGAACATTAACATAGCTCAACACGGGAGGTAGAATCTGCAGTACCAACAGGTAAGAAGAGAAGAAGAATGTTTTATCAGCCTCTCATATTATAGAATATTATAGAGCCAGATTGAGCATACTGAGCAGGCCAGTTCATAGTAGTTTCTAACATAGTTTTTATAGATATAGATATATAGATTGTGTTTGGTGTTTGGCGAGCAGTGCTAATATTCATATTATCATTTGTAGGCCACATGAAACCACATGAAAACATTCTTACATCAAATCATCAATGAGATTTTTCTTTTTTTTTTTCTAGTAACTTGTTCTGTTGTTTGTTTACCTTACCTTCTTTTTCAACCATTTCTTGCAAATAAACCTCAGTAGGTCCATCACCATAGACCTCATACAGTTCATTCTGTTGTTTAGTAATGTTAGATTTTAAATCATTCTCCATCGGTTGAAAGAACTCTATGAGTAAATTCATGTATGCCTTATGTTTTTCTTTTATCTTTTTTTCTTTTAGTTTAGTTAGTAGCATACACAGTTCCATAAGTTGGCATGTTTAGGACCCTTAGGCCCCTCGGTACAATGTTCAAATTAAGACAAGCTTCCAAGTGGAAGCGTTGACATTGTAAATGTTTATACTTGTAAATGGCCTGAGTAGTATGGCTCATGCAGCTCAATCTAGCTCTATAATATTAGAAGCTGATAAAACACAGGAGGGTTCTTCTTCTTTGTTGGTTACCTCCCCGTGTACTGCAGATTCTGCAGTGCCTATATTGATTAATGTTCCTGATGACAATGCTTCGCATATAGAACCTGATGTAAGGAGAAAGACTCTGAATGATGGTCTACCGAGAAATGATGGCTTATTGAGTAATGATTCTTCGGTTTTTCCCCTTCCAATTCGGATAGGAAGAAGGAAGTTTTCGGACACGGACAACCAAAGAGGACAAAAGCGCAAAGATGCACCGCAACAGCAAACACATACTATCAAAAAGATGTGGACACAAAGGACTTAATATGGAACATTTCTAAATATGTTCTATCTGAGGCTGAATGTAGCCTCCTAAACAAAGGACTTGGTTTCATACCGACAAATAACATTGATTTGAGTGATGCTATCATTTCAGTACGATTGTTTGCTAGGAATATAGCATTGAAGTTATTGTTAGGTTCTGATTATCATGATATGACAGGTCCAAAGAAGAAAAGTGAATATCAACCACCCTTACTATCTAATGTTGAAGTATTTGTCAAGGCGGTTGAGAACGCCTTCTATAATGATCATTACTTCAGTGTTGGGTCAATGGCACCAAATATAACTAAATTGGAATCACAGGCATTGCTTAGCCTCAGAAATAATTTGGATATTGTGATCAAACCCTCTGACAAGGGGGGACCCATTGTCGTAATGGACACCCCCTATTATCTAAATACCATGGATGATATGTTAGGGTCAGATGCATATGAGCATATTAACATGGCAGAGGTAAATACTGTAATAGATAACATCAAAGGTGTGCTATTTGAATGTCTTAATCTGAATATTCTTACTAGAGATTTACTCAATTATTTCTATGTTGAATATCCCGTAATTCCACAGATACATGGCCTACCTAAAATACACAAGCACCCCACCTGTCCTAAGTTTAGGCTGATAGTAGCAGGTGCGGGTTGGGCCACAGAGGGTATGTCTATATATTTGGACCAACAGTTAAAACAAGTATTGGGCCTATATGAGCATGTACTTCGTGATACTGAACATTTTTTGAAAGACTTTTTTATGTTTACACAAAGTGTGAATAGTGTATCTGATTTGATTTTTGTCACTCTTGATGTTGAATCGCTCTTTACGAGCATTCCTAATGACACAGGTATCAGTTTGCTTAAGAACTTACTTCTAATGGATGGTCAAATGGAAATAGTGAAAGCAGATTTTTTATGTCTTTTACTTGAAACCGTGTTAGAAAATAATATATTTTTGTTTTGTGACAAGCTTTATAAACAAAAAAGGGGCGTGGCGATGGGCACTAGCTGCGCCAACGCATACGCGAACCTTATCATGGTTTCATGGGAGAAAGATCACTTAATGAACCAACAAGGGGTTCTATTTCATAGACGTTTTGTTAATGATCTTTTTGTTGTTTGGCAAGGAACAGAGGTAGCTGTTAAAATTTTTTTGAACGAATAAATTGTTCTAGTACATTTTTAAAGTTCACCATGACGTTTTCTCAGTATATGATTAGTTTTTTGGATGTGACGATCATCAAATCAAATGATAAGATAACCACTCAAGTTTTTCGGAAAACATGTCACTGTCCAGCTTTTTTACATCGTACGAGCATGCATAACCCCATAGTGTTTGGCAATATAGTGAAAGGTCAAGCACTTAGGTTGGCAAGACTTTGCAATGAAGATCATACGTTGGATATAGAATTACAACGACTTAAATTAGATCTTCTAAGGAGGGGTTATTCAGATCATGAGGTTGAGTATGTTTGTAAACAAACTTTAATCAATAGGAAAACTACTGCAAAACCATATTTTTCTAGCATTAACAAAAATAATGCAGTACAAGCTAATGAGAGTAATGACAGAGGCAATAGGTTGGGTTTAGTGCTACCCTATGGTAATAATATTGATAGAATCAAGGGAGCTGTTGATAAATGTTGGGATATCTTATTGGTTGACGATAGGACAAAGGAGTTAATAGGTAACAAACCGAGATTTATATTTAGTAATAACAAAACTTTGAAACAACAACTCTGTTATCGTAATAGAATAAGTAACCATATTGACTTGGGAAACGCTCCAAAATTCATGGGTACAAAAAGATGTAACAGCTGTAAACAATTTTTGTTAGCATCAATGCTACTATTGACAAATTGACTGCTAACAAGAAAAAGAAACTAGCACGGGACATCAGAGATTATGCCAACAAAGAAGCCTATCCTAAATTAATGCAGGCTCAAATAGCAACAACAGGAGCTCATTTAGCAACTGAATCCCCTCAAGTTGAGCAACTCGGGACTACCATGGTTAATACTAACAACAATGGGGGTAATAACAGACCAGTTGTTAGACGGAGTCCGAGATTAAATGGTAACAACAATACTAATACTAACTTTATGTTAATAGATGGCGAATTACCATCAGTTTCTAATGACTTTCCCGGCATTAATAACAATTTTGATAACCAGGATTTTCAGATGGTCAACAATCACAGGGCCAACCCCCGCCCTCAACCCCAGAGGCAGAACAATTCAACGAACAGGAGACGTGGTCGCAGGAGATGATACAAGAGCAGAATATCGGGATAGATCCGATAGTGTATAAAAGCTCTAATGGTGACTTTACAGTATATAATTATACTTCCTTGAGTATTGCACAAGACATCATAGACTTTTTAGCTAAAGATTTTTCTTTTGTACCAGGCCGTAGTATGGATATAGGCAGGCTCATTGTTGATTTGAAAGTTTTTACACGGAAATTAAACTTAAATCATCTAATGGGTAACAATTCTTCAGCTTGCAGTCTACTCAGAGTGGCCAGTACTTATAATCCACCTCTACATGGAACTTTACAAACATTTGAAAAAATATGTGAAATGGACATGTGGGCTATTAGAAATCAAACCATATATAGTAAACAAAATAATCTTCATAACATCACTCCCCTACAAAAAGACTTTATAGAGTTGGTCAAGGATTGCCAAATTAGGGTCATGAAACCCGATAAAGGTGGAGGGTTAGCCTTCATGGACCATTATAAATATGTAGAGTATCTGGTTGAACACCTAGAGTCACCAGCTTATCAAATTTCATCTATCAATGAAATTAATGGAGCCTATAGAAAAATCAATAGCATGCTCAATGATTTATTCCTGGAAGGATATATTGACACCGAAACTCTTAACTTCCTCACCATGCCAGCTCCTAAAATTCCAGCTTTTTTCGGGACTCCGAAACTCCATAAAGGACTCACTTCGCCTTTATTTAGACCAATCATAGATGGTAGAGGGTCTATAACCCAAGGATGTGCTAAGTATGTAGACAATATTCTGAAGCCTTTGATCAGCTCAGAAATCCATATATGTAAAGATTCTTGGTCCTTTCTTAAAAATATCAATACCCTCACATATAATGACAGTATGTTGTTTCTCACTATTGACATTAGAGACTTATATACTGTTATTCCACAACAAATCGGCTTAGTTTGGGTCAGAGAGTTTATGTTGCGCAAAAATGTCGATCATGATGTCATCAATTTGATCGAAACTCTTTTAGAAATTGTTCTGTCGAACAACTTTTTCACCTTTGAGGGGAAGTTTTATTTGCAAACTTCGGGCGTAGCCATGGGCTCGCCTTGTGGAGGATCTTTTGCCAATGCAGTTCTGGCTCATTGGGAGTCCAATTACTTATTTAAGGAAGAACTCTTCTCAAAATATGTCTCCTGGTATACACGATACCAGGATGACATTTTTTGCATATGGGAAGGTCATAGTGAGTTGATCCCATTATTTATAGAAAAAATCACTAAACTAACAGATTTCCTTGAATTTACATACAAATTTGATGATGCAGAGATCAATTACCTTGACATATTATTAATCAAGGATTCGCATAACCAAAGGCTAAAAAGTAAAATATTCAGGAAATCAACATATTCTAATGCTTTTCTTCATTTTTCCAGCAATCACCCTTATCACCAAAAGAAATCAGTTGTTAAGGGTCAGATGGTTAGGGCAGCTCGTATGGTGAGTGACCCAGATGATTTTCAGCGGGAATGTAACAATCTTTTTGATATGTTTATTGCAAGGGGTTACCCTCAGTGTTTAATATCAAACATCTTAGCTGAAGTCACCAATAAAAGGCAGATTGGATATTTCCTGCCCTTACTTTCTGACCATAGTAACAATGATCTACAACATTCGAATGATCATACATGTCCAACATCTTCAAGCAATGTCAATTTCAAAAATGATAATAATAGGTTCAACACTAGTTTTTTACACACTTACTGTTTTGATTCCTTAAAAATCAGAGAAATTGTGAACAAAAACTGGGAGATAATAAAAGAAGATAGATCATTGTGTTCTTTATTGGGTGATTGCCCCAAAATTACATATAGGAGGGGGGAAAATTTGAAAAGCATATTTCAAAGGAAAGTGGTTCGTAGGTCCAACAGACAGTGGGGCATGTCCAGATGTGGGGCATGCTCTCAATGCAAATGCATCAGAGTAACAACAGCATGCACAATCAATGACAAAGTGTATAGGTGTAATGGGCACTACAATTGTGACTCTAAGGCTATCATATATGCAGCTATTTGTGATTCTTGTAAAGCCTTCTACATCGGTAAAACCGAGAGAAGGCTAAAAAATAGAATCTATGAACATCAATATGCTATCAAAAAACTAGATGTCAATAATGCACTTGCAAGGCATTGCCTTGATTTTTCAGGCCATGGTTTCCACTTCTTTGTATTACAACAGCGTGAGATGGATTTAAGAGGTGGGCCATGGCAGATCTTGTTGGAAATCGACGAATTGCTCTGGCAGATTCGGACTAAGGCCCATGTTTTCCCTGGCATCAATGAAAGCCTATCTATTAAATGTGTATTAAAATGGTTATCCCTTAATAGGTAAAAATTTATGTTATAACTATATATATTAATTAATTTATAACTCTGGTAAATGTGGTAAAAAGGTTTAATATAAACACTTAAAACAATAGGGTCAAAAAGGCATACCCGTAACGAATAAGTCTCAATTAGTTACGGTTTTCACGTAATATCACAGTATACTTAGGATGCACCTTTATTGATTTCATTTTCAAGTGTGCATCACATTTAGTACAACAGCTTTTTTGCCCTATGTGCCAACATTGGCAGAGTTTAGATATTTATTCTTTTGTATATAAGGGTTATAAACTATTTTTACATAAATGGTGAAATTTAATAACAGAAAACAAACTTTTTTGTTTTATGTTGTCAATATATACATCTTTGTAATCACAGGATTTAACTGTAAATAAGAGTATCAAGTGTATTTTTGGCAGATGGTTGAGACATTCATCTAGAAAAATTGATTCATAATTCTGTCCCGAGTTCCCCCGTCAGAGGGTTACAGTAATGTAAATATTCTCATGCTTTTTGTAACAATATTAATAGCATATAACAATTATCAATCATTTGAGAATGTAATAATGAGTGCATGTAAAATATGCCCAAGGTTCTATGCTATAATTTTTTAATGTTTCTAGGACTTCGTCTTTAAATCTTTTTAGTATAGAAATGTTATAACAAAGCATTTTTTTACCAACAGTCTGTGGTTTTTTAAGGTTGTCATGGTTCCTTTTAATTGCATAATGCACTTCATTCTGATTTGTTAAAGGTTTTTAAAATAGTATAAAACCAATTTCTTGTAAATTCGTGGTTGTCTGAAGAAGGCGGGTTATTTGAACCTGCCGAAAGCGCTTACGTTTATTTGTTTTTGATCGTGGAATAAATTTGTGGTTTTAGCTCTCTTATCGTGTGCTGTCCGTACTTTTTGCAGCTGTAAACAATGAGTTTACGTAGACGAATCCCGTTTCTATAGACATCCAGAAACGGGACGACTCTGGGAATTAAGGGTTAATGGCTCCTGTAATACCAAGAATCTTGTTTATGTTGCCTACTGCACAATTTGCTATCGCTATTATATTGGTAAGACAAATCGTACATTTCGTGAAAGAATCAGAGACCATTATTATAGCATAGCCAGAAAAGAGGAATATAATGCGTTGGCGAAGCATGTTATGAAGGAAGGTGAATCTCATATTTTTATGTTTCAAATTCTTTATGTGCAATATGTGAATTTAAGATTAGGTAATATTACAAATGACACTGAGTATGCGGAGGTCGAATGGATCTTTAGACTTGGTGCCCACAGGGGCCTTGGCCTAAATTATTCCATCTCACTCAAACCAATCTTAAAATCTAGAACATTGAGGTGAACTGTTAACATAAGATCGTACATGTGCATGTACATTGAATATACATTAATTATTGGTTATATGGTTCTAGTATTTTTTCTAAATATTTTTTCTAAATATTTTTATAATGTGAACTCCATATTTTTAGTTCCCTGTTCCTATTTATTATTTCCATTCATTTTTATTTTCTATTTATTTTTTATCTTAATAATGTAAATATTAAATATTAATTGCATGGGCTTTATAATCCTTAGTAAAATCAACTTATGTTAATTTAAGTCAATTTTATGATTCTGGCTGTGTATAACACAAGCGCAATAGTAGCAGCGCATGGTGATGTTTGATATGTCACTTTGATTTAGGAGATCGTATTCTTTAGGCACATGTAAATATTGTTTTTTTCAGGCTTTGTATATAGTTTTTATGTCTCTGAAAATCGTCATTAATTTTCATTATTGAAGCTATTCAATATGTTTTTTAAATAGTTTACAATGGAATACGATGCATATATGAAGTTTCTTTTCGTTGCATTCGTATTAACAATATGCTTAACAGTGAATAGCGCTTGATTATGCTTTAGTATTTCCAATATGTAGTGTTTGCTATATGCAGAGCATTTTAATTTATGTTTAGTACATTTTTAATATGTTATTGAAATGTAACACGAGTCAATATGTTGAATGGGATATTTATATGAGCAGTTTGTGTCCGCTTGTTGCCGTTTTTATCAGCTAACTGCAGTTTAGAAGTGAAAGACGGACATATACTCAATCACTATATTCTGTTTTATGCTATGTATTTACTTGCACTGGCACTTTAAATGAACTTGTTTTATCTTAATTGATTAATTAATCATTTTGAATTTTTTATAAATATGGGAAGTGTAGATGTTGGCAGTTGATACGTCTGATGAAGCGGGGAAACCCGTGAAAGCGCTTACGTTTTTTGTTCTGCTCTTTGTACAATAAATTAATTCGTTTATACTTCATCTATTGGATTTATTTGCTAATACCAGAGTTTGGAGGACATTTCTATAACACATTTTATGCTGCTTATTGCTACTGGATTGGTTTTGGTGTATCTTCTGTTCGGGGTTATTTGTGTGTGGATATATATATATATATATATATATATATATATATATATATATATATATATATAGCTTACTATCAAAATGTCGGCTTACAAATAAATTCCCATTTGGAACATCAAAGGAAAGTTCAACTGTACATCCACTCACAATGTCAAATCAAATGAATTCAGCAGATTCAACATTGTCGCCAAACAGACCACATGATGTCCATACAGCTCAGGTAAGTAAAACTCACTCCTGCACCCCCCTCTGTGACAGCTGCATCCCCCACACCCCCTGCTAACTATATATTCCAACTCTGAGATTGCACTCCAGTGAGGAAAGGGATGAATTTTCCAAGTCGCACTCTACCCCAATCTCTGTTCAGTACGTCAAATTCATATCAATGAATGCACATATATGAACTTTTGAACAAGGAGTGTTCAGCAACATATATATATATATATATATATATATATATATATATATATATATATATATATATACGGGGTCCCCTTCAGAAGATTAAAAGTTCAAAAGACAGAAAATCAAAATATCCATAACTCAGAATATCGAAAATGGAATTTGTCCCTTCCATACTGTTGTGCAGTCTTGGAGTTGGTATATATAATTATAGGGGGTGTGGGGGGCACAGTACCCCACACAAAGGGCGCAGGGGGTCTTGCCCCCTGCATTAAAAATGTTTTTGACACTTTGAGTTCTAGATATTTTAATTTTCAGTCTTTTGAACTTTCAATCTTCTGACATAGACCCTATATATATATATATATATATATATATATATATATATGTATGTGTGTGTGTGTGTGTGTGTGTGTGTGTGTGTGTGTGTGTAAACAGATAGATAACTGAGCTCCGAATATCACACTTTGCATGTGCCAGCATGCAACACTGAAATTTGACAATATTGACAATGCCGGTAGCTGGATGCCTGAGATCTCAGCAGAGAAGGAAATGGAATGTTGCTGTTTGGCATATATAAGAGCAAGAGGCATGGGGCTTCTGGGGATTTGAGACCCCTGCCTAAATGTTAAGTTGTGTGTGCTCTTTTCTAAGAATCTCAGTGGTATGAGATCAACGTTGTAAGGTTCAGCGAGTCACTGATCTTTCTGTAGAAAGCGATATAATAGATAGATATAGCTATAGCTCATTTTCTAAACATAATTATACTCTCCAGGTGGGCAGTATTGGCAAGTAACAGACCAAGAACCAAAAGAGCTGATGCAAAAGTGCACTAAGAACTCAAGACCAGAAGTACACAAAATGGTCAAATATCTGATATGAAACTCAAGAGGCCACAAGGTGCAAAAGATGACAAACACCGATTTTATTGTAAAAGTTAAGCACCAAGTATTGAAAATTCAGAAACATGTGCATTTGTCTTATCAACATCCAGCTAGGACTTCTTCCAAACTAAATTAAGATAACATCATGTGACTAAAGCTGCAGTTTCACGTGACTAATAAAACTTCTCATTAAAAATACCTTCCATTTAAAAATATATGCCATCCTGATTACAAAATATAAACTGTATTCATGACGTGAATGATTTAAATAAATCCATTCAAAACATTTATTCTACAGGAGTCAATTTATAAATGTATATATAGATATAAATGTGTTTTTAAAATATGATATATATTAAGACCTGCGAGTAAAATATTTTAAAAAATAATACGTATTTAAGTATTTAGTCATAAAATGAACTTTGTACCTAAAAAAATAAACCTTTACTATAAGTACTAAAAATCACAATATATGCACTGAAATAAATGGATTGTAAACTTCTTATAAGACAGAAAATCTTACTAATAGCACACAGTACATATTATGAAACCACTTCACATTCACACATGCAAAAATGTATATGAGGATAACAATATATAAAGCCCTTTATATTTAAAAATAAATATGTTCCACTTATATAGAATTTTATTATAAATTAGCCACACAAATCTTGAGGACTGTCTTTATTGACATGTATTCATTCATATCTGGCCATGCACTTGCATAAAGTTTAAGTTGCCAGACTAGTTCCTTCTATTCATTTTTTGTTACCCAGGCCTCACCACACCCTCTTGGGCTCACCAAGAGTTTTTCTAGAATACCAAATTCAAACTTTCTGAACCCTTGGAAAATAGCTGAGTGCCTATATACAGCATTATTCAAATGACATTTTAAAATACCATATCTGTGCTCATATATTCTTTTGTTTATTCTGTTTTTGCCAACACAGAAGGATGGGCATATTGAACATTTGGCAGTGTATACTGCACCAGCAGTGTTGCAATTTCCATCTTGTAACACCACTTTCATCTGCAAAATTGTCTAACATAAAACTTTCACCTACATAAATATAGGGACACTGTCTGCAGCTGCCACACTTAATGGTTCCTCTCAAGTGACCACAGGTTGCATTGTTTTTATCAGCGCTTTCAAATATCTCTTTTAGACTATTTGAGATTTTGCAAATGAACACAGTCAAGGACATATAAAAGGAATAAAAGGCCCCCAACTCCATGATGTAGAAGGATGAAGCCCTGACAACCACCCAGCTGACCTGAATTCGACTAGCAGCTCGGGCAATGGAGGAGCCAAGGTGGGAGGGTTGGGAAGGAGCACCTTTGATGGCTCACACACTCCATGGGCAGTGCAGTGGTACAGTTGTTAATGTTGTTGCCTCACAGCAAGAGGTTCTCCAGTTCAATTCTTGGTTGGTGTGCCTTCTGTGCAGAGTTTGTGTGTCCTGCTGTGTTCATGTGGGTTTCCTAAGGGTACTCTGGTTTCCTCCCACATTCCAAAGATATGAATCTGGAGCATTTCTCCCTGGGCCTCTGCTGAAAATAGGCTCTCTTCCTAGTTGGACTTTCCTGGTCAACAAATGTTAAATAAAAAATAAATAAATAAATATAATAAATAAAAAAGGAAGAGAGGTTAATTTCTGCCTCTGATAAGGACACATCCCCAGTGATGGAGATGGTCATGGTGCCATAAATGTGAGGCAGAGTGCCACTAACTTCTGATTTTAAGTGGCGAGTAACAGACAACACCATCACATATGCTTGTCTTGCCCACCAGAGGATTGTTTTTGTATGCCCTAACTGGGTGGAGATAGAGACATCACATGCATCACTGCATGTATTTTCAGTTTGCTCTGGTCTCCGCCATTGTAAATGCAACAATCCTCTGGTGGCCAAGACCAGCATATATAAATCTGCTGTCTGTTACCCTCCACTTCAGCTTTCCAACACACCACTGATGTGATCCCAGCCCCAGAGATAGCAACAGGGGCACTTATGATGAAGTAGTGCACCCCATCAGCTGACAGGTATGCAAATGGTGAAAAAGGAGAAAAAAGAATACATCGTCTGCAGAAACACCATTCTATACACTTATCAGCTTAATCACTACTTGAACAAAGTATGATAAGCCTTACACAGTCCACAGTGCTTAACTCATTCCTTCCAGTACAGCTCATTTGAGTGTGTACCTTTAACTCCCAGTGGGTATGGCTTGAGCATTTAAAAATAATGAAGGTATTACCTTACAGTTCAAACAAATATTCATATCTCTGGAACCATAAGTGTTACTAGAAAAACTGTAAATGGCAAACTATTCAGGATAAATGAAACTTTACATTAGTGGCATTCATTCAGTTTCATGCTTTAAACTGATTTTATCAACCAAAATAAAGGTACTTTGTAATGGTATATGAATAGATTATGATATCTCAGTAGCCATTTAAGCAAGACACATAATGCCAGCAGGATTTTCTTCATACAGCTGTGTGCTTTCATATAAGTGCATGCAGTTATATCTATGTTACCTGAATGGTGAGATATTTAGAAAAAATAGAAAATTATTACAATACAAATAAACAATATACAAATAATATTCAATATATCTTTAGCTGCATTAGATAGAAGTCAAATATTTGTTTGCCATCATGTATGCTTTAAGACAAAATCTTTTAATACCTTGTATGTAGCATGATTTTTGCAATTATTAATGCAAATATGAACAAGCAATATTTGACGTCTAAAGGCGTCAGTAGGAGGTAACTGCAGAAACACCTTAAGGTGAACTTGGCTGTAATGATACTGTGAAACATAACAGGCATCGACTCTCCTTCTTACCTGTCTTTCTGCACTCAAGTCACTCCTATCACCTCATAATTTCTCATTAGCAGGTATTACTTCACATTTACTACAATCTGCATTACATAACTTCTAATACACTTCATTTAACTGTGATTGTGTTTTCTCTTTCTTTTTCATTTAGTCTGACATTCATGAATGGTTTTTCACTGCAACCCACTATTCTGCAAGCTTCCTTAATAAAAGACATCAATAACCTATTAACTTCCCTAACGCATTCAACACTGTTCAAACTCACATTATAAAAACAACATAAGGTTAAATCTAAAACCTACTACTTCAGCATCAGATAATCTAACCTCGGAGTACCTAAAATGATAGCAAATGCCCCAGCCTACCCCATCTCAATTTTAGTAAAAAGATCTATCAAAGAAAACTATGTACCAACCCTCTGGAAAAGTATTTATTTTGTCTTTTACAACGGTGGCAAATCAAAAGATCTCTCTAACTATAGAACAGTTGCTATCCTATCTACCACTGAAATATCCATCCATTCTCAACATCTTAAAAATCTCACTGTTAATCATCTCTCCCTCATCATACAAAAACTACAGCACTACTAAAGGTTCATAGGTAGGTACTAGGCTATTGGCCCTTGGGCCTATATAAGCCTAGCCAAAAAGGTATCCTAGCTTTCGCCACCCAAGAAAATTATTTTCCTGTGCCCCTGTCGAGCAGATCCACAGAAGTGAACCCCAGGGTGAATTTCCTATTTCCCATCCAATCATCAACATTTTTCTTGAAGAGTGCTAATGAGGAGCTTTGTTTGATATAGATAGGTAGTTTGTTCCAGAGTATGGGAAGTCTCTGGGACAGGAATCTATCCCTCCAGCATGCTCTGTTTATTGTGGTGACAAGGTTTAGATCCCTAGAGCATGTAGTTTGGTGTGATTGGGATATCTTTAAGAGGAGCATGTCCAACATCTCTGGGTTTGACATAGCTTTGCATGTTAGGCAAAGATTGCCTCTGAGTAGGCGATATGCAACAGAGTAAAGCTGGAGTTTTTTTAGATGGTCTGCATAGGGCATCTTTTTGAGGCCAGTAATCCTCTTTGTGAGGTATTTCTGCAGCCTTTCCAGTTGTTGTAGATGTCTTGTGAGGTACATACCAAAACGGGCGTTGTACTCTATAATGGGTCTAATGAGTGATGATTAGAGGGGATCAATTACCTCTTTTTTCCTGGATGAGAAACCTTTTGTGATGAGGTGTGCCACTTAGAAGGATTTCCTGACTACTGTGGTGATGTGATATGTGGTAGCTCATGGGTACAGAGTTTTTACCAAAGGGAATGACAATGCACTTTTGGCATTGAGCTTGAGGCCATGGCTTTAACACCAGGCATCTGTCTCAGTGAGGCCCTTTTGTAGGATGTCCACATTGTTAGGAGTTTCGATTATGGCTCCTAGTTTGCAGTCATCTGCGAACTTCATTAGCCAAAGACCTTCTGTGTTAGCCTGTACTTCAGAGAAGTAGATACCAAACAGGAAAGGACTTAGGACTGAACCCTGTGGTACTCCACTTGTCACTGGTCTGGAGTCGGATTTGGAGTCTGCTACTTTCACAGTATGGGTTCTGTCAGTGAGCCAGTTGGCAACCCACCTTATGACATAGGGATTTATACCTAGTTTAGTGAGTTTATCTATAATTCTAGAGTGGGGGATGGTGTTGAAAGCCTTGACGAGATCTAGATAGGCTGTGTGAACCACCTTACCCTCGTCTACAGCTTTGGTGACTGCTTCAAAGAAGTGCATCAGGTTGAGGAGACATGATCTGCCTTTTACAAACCCGAACTGGGTGTGGTCCAGAGTTTGGAGATTACCAGTGTCTTTGTTTATAAGTTCCATGATGATACGTTCCATGGCCTTGCAGAAAAGGCTCATTAGGCTAATGGGACAGTAGTTCCCGGGGTCCGTGGTGGCTACCCCTTTGTGGAGTGGGATAACTGTCGCTGTGTGCCACTCAGTGGGCCCAAAGCCTGAGATGAGGCTATGACTGAACATGGTACTTAGGTGGGGTGCCAGTTCATTCTGTAGTTCGTGTAGAATGCAGCCTGGGATGATGTCAGGTCCCATAGATGCTGTGTTCTTGGCTTTGAAGAGTGTGGTTTTTACCTGTGCAGCCATGATTACAGGAACTTTGCATTCTTCTGGTATAGAGATGGGCCCTTTACGGGGTGAGAGGGGGGATAAAGCTAGCACTGAACTTATCTGCCAGGATGTTGGCAATATCAGTTGGTTCTTTATATTTAGTGCCATTGTACTGTAACTCAGAGCAGCCTCTGAGTGTTGCCATTGAGATTCTTGACATAGCTGTAGAATGCTTTGTGGTTGTCTTTAGAATCAGTGGTGCTTTTGTTTTCGTAACTAGCTTTGGAGGATTTTATGAGGGATCTCAGCTTCTTACTGAGGCTGACCAGGGAGTTCCTCCAATCATGGGATTTTATTCTTTTTTGCAACAGCTTCTTTCTTCTGTTGTAGAGTTTGTTTATGGCAGGGGACCACCAGATTGGCTTCCTTTTTTTGGAGGATAGCATCTTGGTTCTGTTAGAGATAGCACGATCCATGCACTTGTGTAAGTGCTTATAAAGTGCATTTGTGTAGGATTCAGCAGTCGTGCCTCAATTGTCCATCTGCATGAGTGTCATGAAGTTTGCCACTTCTGTCTTAAGAAGCGTGAAGTTGGCTTTGGAGAAATTTTTTACAGTGGCTTCCCTAATGGGGGATGGGGATGGGATGTGGATGTCTAGGGTGATTAGCTTGTGGTCAGATCTGACCAATGAGGAATTGACCTCTGGTGTGGAACACCAGTCATCCATGTTGGTAATGACCAGCTCTAGGATATTGCTGCCCCTGGTGGGGGTGTGGATAAGTTGATCCAAGGCATTGGAATTTATGAATTCCAGAAAACGTTGAGCAAAAGAGTTGGTACATGAGTAGTTTTCCCAGTTAATGGTGGAGTAGTTGAAATCTCCCATTACTAGGGTGTTGGATTGTACCCTAATGTTTTCCAGTGTATCAAGAAATGAGGAGTGGGAATCCTGGGGCATGGTGGGGGATCAGTAGAAAGCTACAATTTGGATTGCGGTCTTGCCCAGAGTTAGTTGCACTTGGACTTCATCAATAGTAACTATTTTCACAGAAATGAAGGTAACGTGGTCTCCTCACTTTTCAGCAAAGTGACCAAAGCTTTGGATACTGCTTCACACCAAAAGCTACTACAAATCTCTCTTCAATTGGCCTCACAATCACATCTCTCCACTGGTTCCATAGTTACTAAACTAACAGATAGCAAGCAGTGAAATGGCAGTCTAACTTTTCTCCCTTCCTGCCTGTTCCCATCTGTGTTTCAGAGGGATCAATAAGCCACCCTCTGTTATTCATTAATAAACTACACCAAGCATGTTACCATTGTCCAATATGCAGATAACTCACCCTTCTTCTGCTCATCCAAAAACCTAGGTGATCTACAACAACATCAAACTCCAGAGTCTTTCCATGTAATACGAACCTGGCTAGAAAACTCCCAACTTCTTTTAAACTGTAAACTAAAATCAGTTCTATTCATTCCAAAACTTCTTTCCTATCGGAAAACACTTTTCAACACAACTTCAGTCAACAACACCACCACAAAATGGTCACTCAAATCAAACTACTTGGTGTACTCAGTGATGACCAGCTCAGATATAAGCAACACATAAAATAAGCAATAATAAAAAAAACTAATCAAAAACTAAGCAGCTTGCACAAGGCTAAACATTGGCTCATGGATGTAGCAAAAAAATTACTGCCATTACCAGTTAGTTCCCCAGTCCCCTTTATACCTCTCCTTTGCTTACCAATTTACAGATCTCCCAACAAAACAAATTAGAACAGTGTTACAACAAAGTAGTTACCCCTTTAAGATCTGTCACTGTCTGCCCCTAAAATATTGAAACTGGACAGAACTCTCTCACCACTGTACCTAATCACAAATAAACTAATCTACAAACCTGACAACTAACCTTCTTATACTATAAAATATCATTCATCTATACTCTCTAACTTGTATCTTATGCTAATGTATTAAGCTGCTCCTTGTCACATCTAAATGCCAGAGATACCAGAGATTCCCTGTACTCTAATTATGTCTCAAAACTTTAGAACTCCATTAATGTAGCTTTGCGTCAAACTGATAACCTACAGACCTTTAAAAAATACCTAAAACAATATCTATTAAATACCCAGTTTTCCTGATACTCAACTCCTGGTTAAATGGGGTTTATATTACCTTGTTGAAAGGCATTTTCATCGAATGCCTTTTCATCGACACATAAACAGTGAAGTCACAAAGTTCTGAATGGCTACGTCAGTGAATTTTTTCCCAGGGGAAAAACGCTTGACCTTCGTCTGGAATTTGGCCTTTTCTCCATTGTAATGCAATCTTACAGTTGATGTATTTAGTTGGGGGGCACAGCCCCCTACATTGGGGATATGGGGAGTGAAGCCCCCTAGTTCGTAGGGTCTGAGAGTTTGCTTGATGTTTCGTTGGCCAAGCGATTGTTTTCCCCCTGGGAAAAAAATTGCTGAAGTGGTCATTCAGAGTTTTGTGACTTCTTTGTTTATGTGTTGATGAATAGGCATTTGATGAAGTTTGATGAATACATCTTTCGATCAGGTAACGTAGACCCATTACATGATATCACCTATGCCCTGCTCATAAAACTAAAATGTAGTTGTGCAGTTAGCATAGAGGAATAAAGCTCAGACATGTTAATGAACTGTTTCCTGCTCCAAAGGTACAAGATTTTAATCTTTCCAATGTCATTTGGCTTTTATGTGACCTTGAGCAAGTCCCTTAAACAGACAGTACTTTGAGCAATTAGGGCTTTGAGCTATGCTCCTTAATGGGCTCCTGGACTGCAAGCCTAATAACTTCCTATCAACCTATGTTTAGAATACAGCCTTGCTTTTTGATGATACCTTTCCTCTTCAGTTGGTTTCATCGCCCCCCCCCCCCACACACACACACACACACACACACTATGAAACTACTTTACAGCTTTCACACTTTGTCCAAACCTTAACATTTTACTATTTTCTTATGTATTTCATTACAGCCTCTGATGGCAACCTATGTCTATCAACCTTACATTTTGTTGCTTATTACCTACTTTGATCTACCCTAATCTACTGTTCCTTAGTAAGACATTACTTACCAACACCATGACTGTAGCTTTTTATTTTCCACACCATTCCCCAGACTATCACATTGAATCTTTTATTGATAACTTTCATCAAAATATGTTTTTAATAACCTCACTTATTTTCTGAAACTCCATTTTGTAATTCACAGAAATATAACTATAATCTCTCTGTTGCATAACTTAATCTCTGCTGTATTTTTTACCACTTTTACATGCCCAAGGAAGTGGCCAGTGTGAAGGATGTATGCCTCTAAGTATCTCTCTGCCATTCTGAAGTTTGGTATTCAATGTCGTCTGAAGTACTTATTTTATTCTTAATACCATTTATTTGATTACCATTTTTTTATTCATTGCATTTCTTGGAAATGTCTAGAGAATTTATATGTTTTTATGTTTTGCATATTTTCATCCCATATGGATTCTTTTGGTTTGTTTGTTTGTGTCTTTCGGCTTTTCCTGGTTAGGGGTCGCCACAGCGGAACTCCGGTCCACTAATGATTGGCAGTTGATTTTTACATACTGGCTTGCCAGGCCTGACGCACAACCTTCAACTAAGGTACACCCATTCACGCATGTCTCCACGCAGAAGACGCTCTAGCTGAGAATCGAACTGTGAGGCGACAATGGTACCACAGCACCACCACCGCGGTAACCATATGGATTCTTTTGGTATGTTTGCTTATTTCTAGAGCTCTTCTCCCTGAGCTTGCACTGAAAAGGAACTATTTCCATCCCAGGTAGATGTTCCTGATTAGTAGAAGCTAATTGATAAGTACATTTTCTTCCTAATATAGACCCCAACTTTCTACAAAAAAAGCAAAATTGTGATTCTGGCACATCTTTACATTCTGGGTGAAAATTAAGGGCCTGATACCAAAAAACTTGCTTTCACTGTAATTAACAACTTACACTGAGAGCAGATGTTTTGGAATCTGGCCTCTGGTGTAAGCCTGTTTATAGATAGGCCTTACTTCAAAGTAACCTACTTAATACTGAGAGCAAGTCTTTTGGAATCTCGCTCAATATGTTTAAGATTGAACCTTATTTTTCTTACCATCCCTGATTCCACAATTTAAAATTCAGGTGCAGTGCTGCTTGAATGGTTCACATCAAATCCTACAACGTTCTTCAAGATTGTTGTGGTTAAAGCACAAATATCTGAACATCTAATCTAAGAATCTAAGATGGTTCTACCAGATAGCACTGTAAATTAAAAAAAAACAAGTTCTGTTATAAACCTCAAACACCTCATGAAGGAACACTGGATAAATACTTCCCTAAAAGAATGCAGATTAAAGTGGAAGTATCAGGGTTTGAGTATAGGATTCACTGACTTAGATGCAGGGAGGCAGAATGAGTTAAGTTGTAAACATGGCATCCATAATTCTAACCCCTGGCATAATCCTAGGTCTCAGACTGGTAAAGTAAAGCAAGGTAAGGACTGCACACACAATTATTTCATACAGTAGGGGTCCAGGTCCACCAGCTGTGCAACCAAATTAGATATCTAAGCTACCCTACCAAAATTAAATGCTGTCCAAAATATAGTTTTATTTTCCGTACCATTTTCATTTTTGTATTTCCATCCCAAATTTCCAGATTAAACACAAACATTATCTACATTTTTTAAACCTTATCCCACTTGTTGGAAGTCTGATGACAGTAGTTGTGATCCTTGGAACTGTGTAACTGCAAGTCCTAATGCAGAGAATAAATATTAAGTCTGAGGGTGTGATATCCTGGAGCATTTCCCAAACAATGAGGTATAGCAATCTCAATATTACTGTATATTAGTAAGAGAGGTAGGGGCAAACCCTCATATCTGAGGGTATAATGTCAATACCCCCTTCTTTAAAACACCTGAAAGCTATAATACTGAGCTTTGAAATGTGCTGCTTTTCTGTTTGAATCAGTTTCATTTTTAAATGCTGCTACCCCTCCCCTCTGGGCTCACACTTCTGATAAGAAGCTGCTGAAATAAAAAAGTGAATAGCATGCATTGATAATTAACAATATAAAAGTTAGCAAGTAACAAAAATTTCCATGAAGTAAATAAATATCTTATTTTTAATAGCATGCTTAACCACAGCCCTAACTGAATATAAAGCATGAAATAAGACAATAAACAAATAAATTAATTAACAAATATCTGCTTACATTTGAAAAATAAGATAAACTGTATGTGCAGATATCAACAATTTAGTGTATAGCTAGCAGTAACCTGACACGCATGACTTAACAATAGAGGTGTGACTGTTGTGTTCTGAACCTTTATATTTAGTGACATAAGAAATATGTAGTGTTAATATGGCAGACGTAACGTGTAATGAGACTCTAGCGCATTGTACAGTGGTACTATACACAATCATCTCAACGCTATTTCCAGAACTAATAAAGAATGCACAAAGAAGAAAGTACGAAGCTCTGTGAATTCTGAGTATCTCTGTATAAGCAATATTGTCATAGCAGCTGGATAGTTTGGCAATCTTTTCAAACAGTCTTCCAAGTAGTAAATACCCTGGGTATCAAAGGTCTAAAAGTAGCTATTAGCAATAATATACTCTCTCAACATTCTCCTCACATGTATACTGACAGGTCAGTGCTGTATTTTTTCATTTCCATAACACATTACAAAATGAGGGCAGTATATACCTCTCTCATTAAATGAGTGACAAGCCCAGTGACTATGTTTGTGGTTTTGTGTGTGTATATGTGTGTGTGTCTGCCTTTATATGGAAAGTGTGTCATTTATGGAAAAAAAATCTGATATTAAAGACATAACTCATTAACATAAACAATGAGATATTTATTTTAGTATTTTAGCATTTTTGCTGCACGTTGTTTTGATCAAACATACCTTGGGTGAGCTGTCAGGACAATTCACATCAGTACTCAGAATATTATTTAAAAATGTAGGCCAAATTCAGATTTTTTGTGCTTTCTAGCCTCTCAGAAAGATTACACTAATTGTACATGTAGTCTACACTTTGTGGTAAACTTTATGATTCCCCTCAATATTTAAGGCTGCAAGAAAATCTGTATTAAAACTAAAATTAGGAAAAAGGTGTGAGTTATACTTGTGTTGCCTGTTCACTCAGAACGGTGTGCACTTAATGTAGGTGTTAATGAATCCCAGGGGTATGTATACTGGAAATATTCAGAAATTAATGTATGTGATTTAATGCTCAGCTCTAAGACATGGCTTTGGTCAGTACACCAAAATGAGAATTCTTAGAATAAAATTATCTCAGTAAAAAGCGAAAGCACATTTCAAACCAGTGGAGCTGTGACTGTCTAGACAGATATGATTTAAAGTTTAAAATAATACACTCTGAACAGGATTGAGGCTCATGATGATGTACAGGAATGGTCATTATTAAATGTAAAGTACTGGGAAAGAGAGTATCCATGGAAATATAAATCCTCAAAATTGTCTTGA